>NW_015170497.1:4803-14658 GCF_001447785.1 Gekko japonicus
AATATCCCCTTCTTCCACCCATTCTTGGTGCTGGGGTCCGAAGTCCACCCACTGTATGAGGTACCAAAGCTTACCACGTTTCATTCTGGAATCCAAGATGTCAGCAATTTCAAAATGTTCCTCCCCATCAAGTATGATAGGAGGAGGGTGGGTCACGGGCAGGTCGCCATTTACCGTGACCCGTATCCTTCTTCAAAAGACTCATGTGAAAGACTGAATGGAGAGATCTCAGATTTTTAGGCAGTTCAACATCAACAGCAACATCATTCAAAATGCGGCGGACCTTGAAAGGTCCAATATATTTCCAACCAAGTTTTTTACTAAGACGCAAGAGTTTGATATTCTTAGTGGAGACATACACAAAATCACCAGGCTTGAGGTCCCATCCCTCCACCCGTCCTCGATCAGCCTGAACCTTGTATGCCTCTTTGGCAGCATTCAAAGTGGAACATAATAATGGCCAAGCATCCTGTAGAGATTTACACCATAAACCAGCATCTGTAGGCTGAAGAGGATCACCCCCCCCCCAGGAACGGCAAAGGAGGGTTATCGTAACCAAAAGCAGCCTTGAAAGGAGACATTCCAATGGAGCTGTGTAAAGTGTTGTTATAACAGTACTCCGCCAAAGGCAGTAAGTCACACCAGTCAGTTTGTTGGTAATTTGTGAAACAGCGTAAGTATTGTTCTAGAGTTTGATTAACCCGTTCGGTCTGACCGTCAGTTTCTGGATGGTAAGAGCTGCTTAAACCTTGTTCCACCCCCATAATTTTCATTAATTCCCTCCAGAACTTAGAAACAAATTGTGTGCCCCGGTCGGATATCACCTTCCATGGCAAAAGATGAAGGCGCACAATGTGGTGTAGAAACAGCCTAGCCAGCTTACAAGCCGTTGGGAGGGAGGGAAGGGGAACAAAATGGCTTTGCTTGGAAAACAAGTCAGCCACTACCCAAATTACAGTTTTCCCATTACTAGAAGGTAAATCAGTGATAAAGTCCATAGAGATTACCTCCCACGGTCTGTTAGGAGTGGGGTGGGGTTCAAGGAGACCAGGCGTCTTCCCTCCCCCCCGCGGTTTAGATAATGCGCAAGTTTGACAGGTGCGAACAAAGTCTAGCAGATCCTTGCGCATGTGAGGCCACCAAAATTGACATCGCAGCAGTTGAAGGGATTTCACAAAACCCCAATGTCCTGCTAATTTAGATCCGTGGGCGAGTTGCAGGACCTCCCTGCGAAGAGAAACAGGTACATAAAGTCGATTTTCAGAATAAACAAGTCCATCAGGGCTGCGGACGTAGTTCTGTAAATTAGCAAGGACCTCCTCATCCTCCGTAGAGAATTCCGCACGGTAGCGGCCCCCCCAATTGAGTGCCAGAGGGGAAGGAGGAGGAGACATAGGAGACGAGCCTGGCGTGGGAAGTTTGCGCGCTTGGGCTCTCGTCACAACAGCCCCCCCAAGCTGGGCGGGAGTAAAGACAGAGTCAATAATGATCTCATGCTGGCTATCGTGTTGCGGGAGGCGGGACAATGCATCAGCCAGCGAGTTGGAAGACCCGGGAAAATGATGTAAAGTGAACTGGAATTTGGAGAAAAAATCAGCCCATCACAATTGTTTGGCGTTGAGAGAACGGGGGGATTTTAGGGTATCAAGATTCTTATGATCAGTCCATACTTCAAACGGGACCCTGGCCCCTTCGAGCCAATGGCGCCACGTAGAAAGGGCAAGGCGGATCGCCGCTGCTTCCTTCTCCCACACACACCAGTGACGTTCAGCATCAGAAAACTTTTTAGACACAAAAGCTAAAAGGTGCAACTGCCCGTCGTCACCCTTTTGCAGAATAGCCGCACCCATAGCGACGTCCGACGCATCGGTTTGGACAATGAACTTCTTAGACTCATCAGGATGGGCTAAAATCGGTTCAGAAGTGAACATGAGTTTCAATTTGTTAAACGCCGCCTCACACTCAGGCGACCATTTTAGCGGAGCCCCCGGCCTCGATACATAAAAACCTTTCCCTTTAGTTTTCAACAAGTCAGTGAGGAGAAGGGCGATTTGGGCGAAACCTTTGATGAAAAATCTATAAAAATTGGAAAATCCTAAGAACGCTTGGAGTTGTCTCCGGGTTTTGGGATCACATCCTTGATCTTCCCTGGATCCATTTCCAACCCCCCTCCCGAAATTCGATAGCCCAAGAAGTCTATGTGCGTTTGGTGAAATTCACATTTAGAAAGCTTGGCAAAGAGTCTGTGCTTATGCAACGTTTGGAGGACTTTTTGAACCAGTTTGACATGTGAGGGGAGGTCTTGCGAATACAGTAAAACATCATCCAAGTAAATGAGCACGCCCTTAAACAAATATTCATGCAAGACCTAATTAATTAAGTTCATGAAGACCCCAGGAGCCCCTTGAAGCCCGAAGGGCATGACCAAGTATTCAAATTGGCCAAGTGGGGTGTTGAGCGCAGTCTTTCCCTCATCGCCCTCTCTGATCCACACACGGAAATAGGCATCACGTAAATCAAGTTTCGAGAAGATCTTCCCTTTCGTGGCCTCCGCAACTAAGTTTTTAATCAAGGGGAGGGGGTACGCATTAGTAGTAGACACCGTGTTCAACCCCCAGTAATCTGTGCACAAACGAAGCCCCCCATCCTTCTTTTTTCTGAAAAGCACAGGGGCCGCAAACGGAGAGGAGGCAGGGCGGATGAAACCTCGAGCAAGGTTTTTGTCAATGAACTTTCGCAGTTCCAATTTCTCCGCTGGCCCCATGGCGTAAATTTTCCCTTTTGGAAGTTTACAACCTGGCAATAGTTCAATGCCGCAATCGGACTTGTGGTGGGGAGGCAGCTCGTCCGCCTCCTCTTCTCCAAAAACCTGTGCCAAGTCATGATATTCAGGGGGTAGAGAAGCCAGTTCTTCAGCACTCAATGTCGCACAAGGGAAATGGAGTGAGGGGGGGGGCCAAGCTGTTTCCCATCGGTGCTTTTGGCATTTTGAGGATACAAAGTCAATCCTGCCCTCCTCCCATAGTACATAGGGATCGTGTGCATACAGCCATGGGGCTCCTAGCACGAGAGCAAACTGCGATTTGGGGGTGACCACAAAAGTCCTTTCCTCTCAATGCTCCCCCGTACCCACCCGCAGTGGCATGGTTTCATGGATACAAGGATCCATGGGGGCCCCATCCATCTGTGTAAAGATGATTGGGGATTTTAGTCTCTTGATGCCCGCTTCCAATCCGGCCACAACATTTGGGCTGATCAGGTCTCTCCCGCACCCTGAGTCTATCAGTGCTTTTACACGCACGTGTGTTCCCAGGATTGGGTTTAACAGCGAGACAGTCACAAAAAAATAAAGAGGGGGGTTCTCTCACCACAATAGGCGCCTCCTGACTTAAGTCCTGCTGATGTGCGCCCTTTACAGCAGGACGTCCCCGTTTTCCGCCGGTTCAGAATCAGATTCAGCCGAATCCTCCAGAGGTTTCTCCGTCGCGGCTTGCAATGCCATGGAAAATTTGGGTTTGGCACTTCCCTTTTTCGGTTGGGTAGTTGGTTTCCCTTTCAGGGTCGAAGTCGGAGGCTTGTCTTTTCGTTGACTGGTTCCGCAGTCCGCGGTGAAATGGCCCCTTTCCCCGCATTTCAGGCAGAGTCCCATCTTCATCCTCAGTTCTCTAGCCGCGTCCGACAGGCGTGCCGGTTTCTGCTTTGGGGTTGGGTTTGGGGTCCCTCTCCCTCCGCTGGCTGCCATGTCAAGCCGGATGGTTTGAAGGCGGCTCTCCACATTCTCCGCTTCTTGAGCCCACACCATCAAGGAATTTGGGTCAACGGAACGTAACACAGTCTCTCTGATTTCCGCATTCAGACCCACTCTGTACATTTCCACCAAGACCTTGTCCGGCCAATCGCACAATTTTGCGGCTTGATTCTGGAACTCTGCAGTATAGTCCCTTACTGAGCATCGACCTTGCTTGAACGTGCGCAAAAAGGCTTTTGCCCGGTTCTCCGCATTTACATCCTCAAAACGGGTTCGCAGCGCCCACATGAAAGCCCTCAAGTTAAACAGTTCAGGGCCCCGGCTAGTATGTAGTCCCACATACCATGTCGCTGCAGCCCCTTTCAGTCTGGACGCGATCACATCGATTCACCCGCTGTCATCTAGGAACAAGTGTCCATGCTGGGTCACGAATTTTTGTACCCTCACCGTAAAGAAAGCAAGTTCTTCTGGGTTCCCATCAAAAGTGGTGTCCAGCAAATCCTTAGGTCTCGCCCTCTGTCCCGCTAGTGGGACTCCTGGTGCCCCAGGTCCTCCTGGAGGGGGAAGAGCTGGTGCTACCGGAGGTCCCGGTTGAGCAGGGATCAAAGGTGGTGGTAGACCCGGTGGCCGCACTTGACCTGGTATAGGCGGCACCGGTCCCGGAGGTGCCGGTTGCGGTAGCACTTGAGGTTGTTGCTGCGGGACTTGAGGTTGTATTTGTAATCCATGAGTTACTACCAAGTTGGCAATACGCAAGTCCATCATTTGCGGTAGTGCGCCGAAAACGTCGGCCACCGTCCTCATTAGTTGTTGCACCGACTTCTTGAGGTCTTCTATTCGGTCTTCTCTGGGGTCATAGCTCCTCTCTGCTGAGTCTCTTTCCCCTCTCCGAATTTCTCTCTCTACTGCCCACATCTCGTCTTCCCGTCGAGATGTTCTCTCCGGACGTCTGGGTTCCTTTCCCGGGTATATCCCTCGGTCAAACAGACTCTCTCGGAGAGCACTGCCTCTGTGAGAAAAAGTCTCTTTAGTCCCTTTTGAGTCAAACAGAGACCAGTCGTCCCACTGTTCCGCATCTCCCGGTCCCCACTTTGACGGGGTAGGCGTCATGGAAGATGTGCCCCTCGCGGGATCGCTCCCCCAACGGCTCCAGTTAGTCTTGATGTAGTCACAGGTGCTTCAGCGGCCGTCATGACTAAAGGAGCAGATGTAATCGGAGTTGCCTCCGTGGTTGGTGGTTTCCCTTCAGTCCCACTCATGACAGCCGTCAGATTTGGGATGATAGAGAAAAATAGGATTCCTAACAAAATGTTGGATCCCCAGGCATTCGAAATAACTCCACGTTTAGGATCAAAGCAAGGTTTATTTCAAAGCGATGGTTCAAACAGGAACATGGACATTGTTAGGAATAACTGCGATTACATTAGGGCAACATAATAAAGACATTTGAACCAGAGTAGGGCCAATGAGCCCAGTTCCCGCTGGCGGGAATAGAACATACAAAAGCGCGCCCATTTGATGGGAACATAACAGTTCTACACAATCAGCATAGGTTCAGTTCACAGGCTAAATACCCATAACAACCCGAGCGAAGCTCCGACTCCCACCTCCAGCTGCTTGACCTTGGCAAGTTCCGCAATTCACAGAGAAAGTATAATGAAGCAAAAAGGAACCAGGGGGGGGAAGGGCACATGAGGGGTTGAGCGGAGGGCACATGAGGTGTTGAGCCGGGAACATCAGATACAATGGCAGCTAGCTGATATACTGCCCCCTCAAAAATACACATTAACCACCCCCTCCCGGATTCGGCGGGAGACCTCCCGGTTTGCCGGGAACTTTTTGTGAAACTCTCTGAGCATGTAAGGGGCCCTAATATCCCCTTCTTCCACCCATTCTTGGTGCTGGGGTCCGAAGTCCACCCACTGTATGAGGTACCAAAGCTTACCACGTTTCATTCTGGAATCCAAGATGTCAGCAATTTCAAAATGTTCCTCCCCATCAAGTATGATAGGAGGAGGGTGGGTCACGGGCAGGTCGCCATTTACCGTGACCCGTATCCTTCTTCAAAAGACTCATGTGAAAGACTGAATGGAGAGATCTCAGATTTTTAGGCAGTTCAACATCAACAGCAACATCATTCAAAATGCGGCGGACCTTGAAAGGTCCAATATATTTCCAACCAAGTTTTTTACTAAGACGCAAGAGTTTGATATTCTTAGTGGAGACATACACAAAATCACCAGGCTTGAGGTCCCATCCCTCCACCCGTCCTCGATCAGCCTGAACCTTGTATGCCTCTTTGGCAGCATTCAAAGTGGAACATAATAATGGCCAAGCATCCTGTAGAGATTTACACCATAAACCAGCATCTGTAGGCTGAAGAGGATCACCCCCCCCCCAGGAACGGCAAAGGAGGGTTATCGTAACCAAAAGCAGCCTTGAAAGGAGACATTCCAATGGAGCTGTGTAAAGTGTTGTTATAACAGTACTCCGCCAAAGGCAGTAAGTCACACCAGTCAGTTTGTTGGTAATTTGTGAAACAGCGTAAGTATTGTTCTAGAGTTTGATTAACCCGTTCGGTCTGACCGTCAGTTTCTGGATGGTAAGAGCTGCTTAAACCTTGTTCCACCCCCATAATTTTCATTAATTCCCTCCAGAACTTAGAAACAAATTGTGTGCCCCGGTCGGATATCACCTTCCATGGCAAAAGATGAAGGCGCACAATGTGGTGTAGAAACAGCCTAGCCAGCTTACAAGCCGTTGGGAGGGAGGGAAGGGGAACAAAATGGCTTTGCTTGGAAAACAAGTCAGCCACTACCCAAATTACAGTTTTCCCATTACTAGAAGGTAAATCAGTGATAAAGTCCATAGAGATTACCTCCCACGGTCTGTTAGGAGTGGGGTGGGGTTCAAGGAGACCAGGCGTCTTCCCTCCCCCCCGCGGTTTAGATAATGCGCAAGTTTGACAGGTGCGAACAAAGTCTAGCAGATCCTTGCGCATGTGAGGCCACCAAAATTGACATCGCAGCAGTTGAAGGGATTTCACAAAACCCCAATGTCCTGCTAATTTAGATCCGTGGGCGAGTTGCAGGACCTCCCTGCGAAGAGAAACAGGTACATAAAGTCGATTTTCAGAATAAACAAGTCCATCAGGGCTGCGGACGTAGTTCTGTAAATTAGCAAGGACCTCCTCATCCTCCGTAGAGAATTCCGCACGGTAGCGGCCCCCCCAATTGAGTGCCAGAGGGGAAGGAGGAGGAGACATAGGAGACGAGCCTGGCGTGGGAAGTTTGCGCGCTTGGGCTCTCGTCACAACAGCCCCCCCAAGCTGGGCGGGAGTAAAGACAGAGTCAATAATGATCTCATGCTGGCTATCGTGTTGCGGGAGGCGGGACAATGCATCAGCCAGCGAGTTGGAAGACCCGGGAAAATGATGTAAAGTGAACTGGAATTTGGAGAAAAAATCAGCCCATCACAATTGTTTGGCGTTGAGAGAACGGGGGGATTTTAGGGTATCAAGATTCTTATGATCAGTCCATACTTCAAACGGGACCCTGGCCCCTTCGAGCCAATGGCGCCACGTAGAAAGGGCAAGGCGGATCGCCGCTGCTTCCTTCTCCCACACACACCAGTGACGTTCAGCATCAGAAAACTTTTTAGACACAAAAGCTAAAAGGTGCAACTGCCCGTCGTCACCCTTTTGCAGAATAGCCGCACCCATAGCGACGTCCGACGCATCGGTTTGGACAATGAACTTCTTAGACTCATCAGGATGGGCTAAAATCGGTTCAGAAGTGAACATGAGTTTCAATTTGTTAAACGCCGCCTCACACTCAGGCGACCATTTTAGCGGAGCCCCCGGCCTCGATACATAAAAACCTTTCCCTTTAGTTTTCAACAAGTCAGTGAGGAGAAGGGCGATTTGGGCGAAACCTTTGATGAAAAATCTATAAAAATTGGAAAATCCTAAGAACGCTTGGAGTTGTCTCCGGGTTTTGGGATCACATCCTTGATCTTCCCTGGATCCATTTCCAACCCCCCTCCCGAAATTCGATAGCCCAAGAAGTCTATGTGCGTTTGGTGAAATTCACATTTAGAAAGCTTGGCAAAGAGTCTGTGCTTATGCAACGTTTGGAGGACTTTTTGAACCAGTTTGACATGTGAGGGGAGGTCTTGCGAATACAGTAAAACATCATCCAAGTAAATGAGCACGCCCTTAAACAAATATTCATGCAAGACCTAATTAATTAAGTTCATGAAGACCCCAGGAGCCCCTTGAAGCCCGAAGGGCATGACCAAGTATTCAAATTGGCCAAGTGGGGTGTTGAGCGCAGTCTTTCCCTCATCGCCCTCTCTGATCCACACACGGAAATAGGCATCACGTAAATCAAGTTTCGAGAAGATCTTCCCTTTCGTGGCCTCCGCAACTAAGTTTTTAATCAAGGGGAGGGGGTACGCATTAGTAGTAGACACCGTGTTCAACCCCCAGTAATCTGTGCACAAACGAAGCCCCCCATCCTTCTTTTTTCTGAAAAGCACAGGGGCCGCAAACGGAGAGGAGGCAGGGCGGATGAAACCTCGAGCAAGGTTTTTGTCAATGAACTTTCGCAGTTCCAATTTCTCCGCTGGCCCCATGGCGTAAATTTTCCCTTTTGGAAGTTTACAACCTGGCAATAGTTCAATGCCGCAATCGGACTTGTGGTGGGGAGGCAGCTCGTCCGCCTCCTCTTCTCCAAAAACCTGTGCCAAGTCATGATATTCAGGGGGTAGAGAAGCCAGTTCTTCAGCACTCAATGTCGCACAAGGGAAATGGAGTGAGGGGGGGGGCCAAGCTGTTTCCCATCGGTGCTTTTGGCATTTTGAGGATACAAAGTCAATCCTGCCCTCCTCCCATAGTACATAGGGATCGTGTGCATACAGCCATGGGGCTCCTAGCACGAGAGCAAACTGCGATTTGGGGGTGACCACAAAAGTCCTTTCCTCTCAATGCTCCCCCGTACCCACCCGCAGTGGCATGGTTTCATGGATACAAGGATCCATGGGGGCCCCATCCATCTGTGTAAAGATGATTGGGGATTTTAGTCTCTTGATGCCCGCTTCCAATCCGGCCACAACATTTGGGCTGATCAGGTCTCTCCCGCACCCTGAGTCTATCAGTGCTTTTACACGCACGTGTGTTCCCAGGATTGGGTTTAACAGCGAGACAGTCACAAAAAAATAAAGAGGGGGGTTCTCTCACCACAATAGGCGCCTCCTGACTTAAGTCCTGCTGATGTGCGCCCTTTACAGCAGGACGTCCCCGTTTTCCGCCGGTTCAGAATCAGATTCAGCCGAATCCTCCAGAGGTTTCTCCGTCGCGGCTTGCAATGCCATGGAAAATTTGGGTTTGGCACTTCCCTTTTTCGGTTGGGTAGTTGGTTTCCCTTTCAGGGTCGAAGTCGGAGGCTTGTCTTTTCGTTGACTGGTTCCGCAGTCCGCGGTGAAATGGCCCCTTTCCCCGCATTTCAGGCAGAGTCCCATCTTCATCCTCAGTTCTCTAGCCGCGTCCGACAGGCGTGCCGGTTTCTGCTTTGGGGTTGGGTTTGGGGTCCCTCTCCCTCCGCTGGCTGCCATGTCAAGCCGGATGGTTTGAAGGCGGCTCTCCACATTCTCCGCTTCTTGAGCCCACACCATCAAGGAATTTGGGTCAACGGAACGTAACACAGTCTCTCTGATTTCCGCATTCAGACCCACTCTGTACATTTCCACCAAGACCTTGTCCGGCCAATCGCACAATTTTGCGGCTTGATTCTGGAACTCTGCAGTATAGTCCCTTACTGAGCATCGACCTTGCTTGAACGTGCGCAAAAAGGCTTTTGCCCGGTTCTCCGCATTTACATCCTCAAAACGGGTTCGCAGCGCCCACATGAAAGCCCTCAAGTTAAACAGTTCAGGGCCCCGGCTAGTATGTAGTCCCACATACCATGTCGCTGCAGCCCCTTTCAGTCTGGACGCGATCACATCGATTCACCCGCTGTCATCTAGGAACAAGTGTCCATGTTGGGTCATGAACTTTTGTACCCTCACTGTAAAGAAAGCAAGTTCTTCTGGGTTCCCATCAAAAGTGG
>NW_015170497.1:17029-17199 GCF_001447785.1 Gekko japonicus
ACCAGAAGTGTGGTTATCCAGCCACACCCACCTTTTGCTTGTTATTCTGTTTACCTTGTTTGTTGTCAAAACCCAGGGCCTTTTTTGTAGCAGGAACTCCTTTGCATGTTAGGCCACACACCCCTAATGTAGCCAATCCTAATGAGTTTCTGCTGTTGGGTGTGGCCTAT
>NW_015170497.1:17371-19022 GCF_001447785.1 Gekko japonicus
CTTAGGGCCAAGCAAAGCATGTGCTGCAGTTTTAGTTTCACTTTGCTATGTGTGTTTTGGCTGTTAGTTTGTGTTCCTGCAGAGGCCTGGAAAGGCTCTGCTTTGTTCTAATAAATCTGCAATTGTTCTGGCACAGTGTACTTGTGGAGTTATTATGCATATGGTGATTTTTGAAAAACTAAACTGCTAGGTTGGCAGGAGCTGGAACTAGAGACGGGGGCTCACTCCATCATGCGGCACACTCGGGTCTCGAACTGCTGAACTACCGACCTTCGACAGCCTGCAGTTCAGCGTCTTAACCACTTGAGCCACCGCAGCTCAGGTAGGTGGGCACAAAAGACACCCAAACGCTGCAGAAGACCAGCATGCTGAAAGTGATCAGCTTGGCTTCATTGAATGAACCAGGCAGCTTCCTGGCCAGGAAAGCCACCATGAAACAGATAGCAGCCAGGAGGCCCAAGTAGCCAAGGGCTGTATAAAACATGGTAACAGAGCCTTCATTGCACTGCAGTGTGATCTGTCCAGGCAGGACATGCATGTCAGACTCCAGGAAGGGGGGAGAGATTCCCAGCCAAATCATGCAAATGGCAACTTGTAGGCTAGAACAGGAAATGACAATGGAGTTTGACAAGCTCTTCCCCAGCCATTTCCTCATTGTGTTCCCTGGCTCTGCGGCCATGAAGGCCACCACCACCGTAATGGTTTTGGCCAACACAGAAGAGATGGCAACAGAGAAAATGATACTAAAGCCAGTCTGTCGGAGGAGACAGATGACCTTATCAGGCTGTCCAATAAAAAGAAAAGAGAACAAGAAGGAGAGCAGGAGGGAGAAGAGAAGAATGTAGGTGAGATCTTGGTTGTTGGCCTTCACTACTGGTGTTTCCATAAATTTAAGGAAGATTCCTAAAACAGCACCAGTGGTTATGAACAAGAGTAGTGCAGCAAAAGCCATGATGATCCCAAGAGGTTCTTCATAGGACAGAAACACAATCCTTTTGGGAACACAGTGATCCTTGTCCTTATTTGAAGTTTGATCTTCTGGACACTCGTCACAGTGATTTGAATCTGAAAAAAATATTACTTGTTTCATTCCAAAACTTCTGGTTGCTTCTTTGTTACAAGTATTTTTACTTACTTTTGTGGAATTCCCCTTCTCCATATTTTACTATCTATCTATTAATTCAGTACAAGTTCATCTTCGTTTTCTCAGCACACTGTTTCAGTTTTACTCCACCCTTTCCCCAATGAGTTCAAAGCAATAATCTAGTTTTACCCAGGCTATTTAGTTTACGATCATCTATCTTAATATCTTTCCAACACTTTCTGCCACTTTTGCATTATGCTGTTGTCCTACCTTTGGAGGCTGAGGGTTTTATCAGCTGCTACTTTTTTGTTTCAGTTTGTTTCATATTGGTTTGATTGCTTCAAATTGAATTCTAACAGCATTGATCTATTTACGTAACC
The DNA here is from genome assembly GCF_001447785.1 of Gekko japonicus. Classification (NCBI taxonomy): domain Eukaryota; kingdom Metazoa; phylum Chordata; class Lepidosauria; order Squamata; family Gekkonidae; genus Gekko; species Gekko japonicus. Next base: position 18,836 of record NW_015170497.1, read on the forward strand.
TGCCTCAAGCAGTTCATGGGAAAGAAGGCATATAAATTACTTAAAAATAAATAAAACCGTTTTCTAAGTGAGTGGGCATATATGCTGGATTAAGGTGAGTAGCTGTGTTGGTCTGAAGCAACAGAAAAAAGTTTGGGTCCAGTGGCATCTTTAAGATGAACAAAGCTTAATTCTGGGGATAAGCTTT
>NW_015170498.1:0-3754 GCF_001447785.1 Gekko japonicus
GAGAGAGTGGACAAAGATAATTTTTTCTGACTCTCGCAAAATACTTGAACTCGGTGGCATCCCAGAAACTGATGGGCAGTAGATTCAGATATGAAACCTGATGATCAACTTAATTGGGCAAGGATGACAGAAATTCGAAATGAAGCAAAAAAAAAGCATTAGATGATACGTTGAGCGATGCAGGAAATGGTATTACATAAACAGAAAATGTTCTGGATACAGGAAACTGTATAAATCCCCTTTCAAATCCATTTACGCTCCTTTTGGCTCTCTGGGTCCGCTGGCTGGGAAAACCTCCCCCCCCCCATTTTAATAACTCATTGAATGAAGAAGTACTTCTTTTCATCTGTCCTGCCCCCCCCCCCCGGGGGGGGGGAGTGGAAGTGCCTCTGCTTTGCACGCAGAGAGGTGGGAGAAATGTGAAAGACCAGAGACGCTGGAGAGAAGCTGCCCATCTTAGTAGAAAACATTGACCTTGATGGACTGATGGTTGGATTCAGTATAAGGCAGCTTCACGTGTGTTTGGGGGAGGGACCACGGCTCAAGGTCACAGGTTCAATCCCCCGCATCTCCAGCTAAAAGGACCAGGTAGTAAACGTAAAGGTAAAGGTTCCCTTGCTCGAAAGCCAGTCAAACCCGACTCTAGGGTTGCGGTGCTCATCTCCGTTTCCAACCCGAAGAGCCAGCGCTGTCCGAAGACATTTCCGTGGTCATGTGGCCGGCATGACTAAACATCAAGGTGCACGGAACGCTGTTACGTTCCCACTGAAGTGGTACCTATTTATCTACTTGCAATTTCTTGCTTTCAAACTGCTAGGTTGGCAGGAGGGACCAGGTAGTAGGTGATGTGAAAGACCCCGGAGAGCCGTTTCCGGTCTGAGTAGGCAAGGCTCACCTCGATGGACTGAGGGTCTGATTCAGTAGAAGGCAGCTTCACGGTGTATTACCCATCAACTTTACTGTGCATTCCCATATTTTAGTGTGCTGGGAAAGGCTGCTCTGGTTTTCGCCAAAGCAAAAACAAAACGCCTCTCCCCAAGTGAGGCCAAAGGTTCATAGAGATCAGTGTCCTGGATCTGGTTGTACTAGGGTTACCAACCGCCAGGTGGCACCTGAAGATCTCCTGCTATTACAAATGATCTCCAGATGACAGAGATCAACTCCCCTGGAGAAAATGGCTGCTCTGGAGGGGGGCCTCTCTGGCTTTATGCCCTGCTATCCCTCCCTCCCCCAAACCCCACTCTCCTCAGACTCCATTCCCAAAAATCTCCAGGTATTTCCCAACCCAGAGCTGGCAATCCTAGGTTCCCTATTCAGGAGAAAAGCCAGTTAACACACATGGGGGGAAAAACCCGCAAGAGCAGACGGACTGTTTAATTTCCAGGACAGTTGTCTCCAGTGCTCCCTCTAAGCTGTGGAGTCTTGCGAGCAAAAATTCTACTTTGTGGGCTACTGGCATTAAAGCTGTGAGCAAGTGATTTGGCTGCTGCACAAATTAGTTTGCTCAGGAGCCATTCTTCCTGAGCTAAGACAAAAATGCACTCAGAGCCGGCGACCCTGGGTCCTGCTGAGGCCAGCGTCAATGTACCACTACTGATTAATTTTGATTAGAAGCGGTCTGTGTGCTCTCCCCCCCCCGCACTGGATTGTCGCTGTTGATCTTTATGGTCATCACTTGAACGCATATTTCGAATGCGTAATGCCAATGTTTTGTATCAGTGTTGGAAACTTGTTACAGTTGGCTATGGTCATTTGTTTTCCCCCAGTTATATTGCACAGATATGTGGATTGTTTGTGTACTTTTATTAGCATTGTCTTTGCTCTGCAGTGTATAATTATCGTGTGTGTGTGTGTGTGTGTGTGTGTGCGTGTGTGCGTGCGTGCTCAATTTGCCTCACTTCCAAAGCTAGCTTTTTACTTGCTGGCTCTCTCCTCTTCCACTTCTTTGTTTTGACTGTTCGCCCAATAAATCAATGGCCATGACAGTTGCTTGTTAATTTGGCGTTTAATGTTCATATACGGAGCTGGCAGAGGAACACGCAGCTTGCAAAGGAGATCAGGACTGGAGAGGAATGAAGACTGAGTCCAGCGGCACCTTTAAGACCAACAAAAGTAGCAGAGGAAGAGATTAGCGTTATACCCCGCCAGTCGCTACCCGAAGGCGTCTCAGAGTGGCTTACAATCTCCTTCCCCTTCCCTGCCCCACAACAGGCACCCTGTGAGGTAAAAAAAGAAGAAGAGATTGGATCTATACCCAAAGGAGTATCAGAGCGGCTTACAAACTCCTTTCCCTCCCCCTCCCCACAACAGACACCCAGGTGGGGCTGAGAGAGCTCTGAGAGAGCTGTTTTCAAGAGCAGCTCTTATCAGGCACCCTATAGGTGGGGCTGAGAGAGCTCTCTCGAGAACTGCCCTGGAGAGAACAGCTCTGAAAGGATTTATGACTGACCCAAGGTCACACCAGCAGCTGCACATGGAGGATAAGCTTCCATGTGCACACAAACGTCTTCAGATACAAGGAAATGGGAATCACCAGTCCATACGTATAGGCAGCGGGTGAGCAGCAAATGAGCATACATCATAATAAAGGCACTGAACAGATTCAAGGACCAAACAGGAATAACAAGCTTAGTTTATATGGTCACCATTTGTTTGGGTTTAATTCTGCGGGGGGAGGGAAGACACACAGTGAAGGAAATAAATATGTCAACATTGGAGACTGATGAGCAGATATATCCTTAATTGTGGAATGCCGCGAAAAAAGCCGAGAGGGTTAAGGATCGGCTTGCAGCGTCTGAGCTAGAGCAGAATTAGATGCAGGGCCCAAGCAACACAGGAGAGGCTCGGAAGCTCCCAGGAGGCAGGCCAGAAGCTGTCTGCAGTTTGCTGTAGGCTGCAGACTTAAGGGTAAATCTGGTTAAGGGGCACAGGGCCAGTGGAAGGGGCCCTGATTCAATAGCAGAGCCTGCGTTGGAAGCCAGTGTGGTGTATTGGTTAAGAGCAACAGACTCTAATCTCGGGAACCGGGTTCGATTCCGCACTCCTCCACATGAAGCCAGCTGGAAGAAGAAGAGATTGGATTTACACCCCGCCCTTCACTACCCAAAGGAGTCTCAGAGTGGCTTACAAACTCCTTTCCCTTCCCCTCCCCACAACAGACTGTTGGGTGATAGTGTGATATTGAAAAAAATGGTATTTAGCAGAGATAAAATAGTCCAGCAGAGCCAGAGTAAAATAATTCAGACTGAGAGTCCATGTGTGATTAAAATACAAAGTTTTTACTAAATTCTAGCATGGGGAATGGTAACTGGGATGAAAATAACAACAGAGCATAATTGGCTACATCCTTACTCTACAAAGACAAAACTAGAAGACAGAATGGCTGCTCTTCTTCTTGTTGTTCAGAACACACAAACAAAGACGGGAAGAGAAGCCATAAAATGGTAATACACCTTGACACTTTAGTCCCAATCAAACTCCTAGATCAGGGAGAAAATTCCCGGGCATTCCTACATCTAAAGAACATTGGTTACATGAGAAACATGTGACTTCCTGTGAGTACTGTGAGTAACATAAACACACATTTAACCCCAGAGTGTTTTCAACTTGTAATACCCAACACAGACGCCCTGTGAGGTAGGCGGGGCTGAGAGAGCTCTGACAGAAACTGCCCTTTTTCAAGAGCAGCTCTTATCAGAACTATGGCTTGCCCAAAGTCATCCAGCCAGGTGCAAGTGGAGGAGTGGGGAATCAA
>NW_015170498.1:3965-4090 GCF_001447785.1 Gekko japonicus
ATACCCAACACAATGCCATCTGGTAATTATTATTATTATTATTAGAGCCTGTGTTTGGCACGCAGAGGTTCCTAAGCTGACAAACTCATTCTCAGATAGGGTCGCCAGCTCTGGGTTGGGAAAGA
>NW_015170498.1:6265-7573 GCF_001447785.1 Gekko japonicus
AAAGAGAGGTGTTGCCAGGTCCCTCCTGGCCACTGGCGAGGATGGGGCGGTAGGGTTGCCAGAACCAGGTTGGGAAACTCCTGGAGATTTGAGGGTGGAGCCTGGGTGGGGCTGCGGTGGCTCAAGTGGTTAAGACGCTGAACTGCAGGCTGGACGGTCGGTCATCCAGCAGTTCGAGACCCGAGTGTGCTGCGTGACGGAGTGAGCTCTCGTCTCTGGCCCCCACTCTGGCCAACCTAGCAGTTTGAAAGCAAGAAACTGCAAGTAGATAAATAGGTACCGCTTTGGTGGGAAGGTAACAGCGCTCCGTGCGCCTCGGCGTTTAGTCATGCCAGCCACATGACCACGGAAACATCTTCGGACAGCGCTGGCTCTTCGGCTTGGAAACAGAGATGAGCCCCGCAACCTTAGAGTTGGATTCGACGTGCTTTCGAGCAAGGGAAACCTTTACCTTTACCTGGGTAGGGTAGGGACCTCAGGGAGGGGTTACAATGCCATAGAGTGCACCCTCCAGTGCAGCCATTTTCTCCAGGGGAATTGATCTCTGTAGTCTGGGGAGGAGCTGTAATTCCAGGGTATCCCCAGGTCCTACCTGGAGGCTGGCATCCCTAAGCTCAGGGGTCCATTTTCTCAGTCCTATACCTTCTGGCTCAATTTGCATTGACCGAGCTCTTCTGCGGGAGAGCGCCCTCTCGAACTTGCGTGGCTGTATGCTTCAATTAGTCACGTGACCTCTGCTAGGCCTCCTCCACGATGCGCAAAAAATAGCAGCGCTGGAGAGAAGCTTTATTTAGAAGGGAGGGAGGGAGATCTTGGAAGGGAGATCTTTATCCTCATTTAAGCCGAGGTCAGTTTCCAGGATGGGTTTGCAGTCGTTTCCAGTGCCTCGGAGGCAGTCCCTCCACTGCCTGAACGGTGCTAAGGCGCATTAGCATCAAAGGCCAGTGCCTTTTCTCAGGCTTGCTCAGAGCTAGCATTGGCGTGCTCATGAATTTTCCTAAATTGGAGCAAAGAAGCTAGGCGTCCTTGGAAGATAACTGGGAGCCATTGTGACTTTAGCGGGGAAGGCTGTCTCTTAACACTGGACGTCAATGCGTGTTCACGCCACACGGAATTCATTTGTGGAATCTGATGCCACAGGGTACCAAGTTGTTGCTTGCTTAACAGCGCGACTCTGTGCCATCTGCACTGTTAAGTGTCTTCAGGAGGTGTTTAGACAAATTTACAGAGGGCAGGCCCATTGCTGGAGAGCCAGTTTGGTGTAGTGGTTAAGAGCGCGGACTCTAATATGGGAGAACTGGGTTTGAT
>NW_015170498.1:7858-17287 GCF_001447785.1 Gekko japonicus
ATGCACAGGAACGGAGTTCCAGCTGGCTTCAGAGTTGGCCACGCCCACTACAGCCAGAACCTCTGCGTGCATGGCTACAGAGGGAAGGCCTGGAGAGCGACAACTCTCCCAGCAACTCCGAGTAGAGTGGGCCGGGCCCCCCTGGAAGGATCGGGGAGGCATTTAAATGCCTCCCCGTGCATTCCCCAGCCTGTCCAAGGGCCGGCGGGCCCAGGCTCCCTACAGCCGTGGTGTGCCCGGGCAAGCCAAGGGAAGGCATGGGGGTGTGACCTAATATGCTAATGAGCTGCACTGTGAGGGGTGTGGCCTAATATGCTAATGCAGTTCTGCTGTTGGGTGTATCCTATTAAGCTAATGAGTTCCTACTGGGCTTTTTCTACAAAAAAAAAAGCCCTGGAGGCAGCATATTTCTGAACACCAGTTGCTGGGGTGGGGGCGGCTTTGATCTGCTTATAGGTTTCCCAGTGGCCACTGTGTCAAAGGGTGAGCTGGAATGTTTTGATCTAGCACCACTTTTCTTATGTTCAGGGGTCATTTCCTGCAGGAGCGCACAGGAGCGGAGCTCTGGCAGTAAAGAGCCCAGGGGGTAGGCACATGCAACAAGCCCCACCCCCTGCTCCCAGCAGCCCTCAGTCAGAGCAAGAAGCAGCTGGGTAAATTGCAGAGCTTCCCCCTGTCCCCTGGTCTAAAACAGTTCAGTAGCACCTTTAAGACCAAGTTTTATTCAGGTACAAGCTCTCCCTCCTCTGTGAGGACAGATCTGCATGCCCCCCCCCAATAGCTAGCAATCCAAAACAGTCCAGTGGAGCCTGAGTGGTGGGTGTTGCCTTCTGACACACTTCTGGTGATGTCAGGGTGTGTGGCATATGCAAATAAGGTATGCTAATGAGTTATGCTAATGAGCTCCTGCACCTCTTTGTCTACGGAATGACCCCTGCTTATGTTCTAAAGCCAGGTCCCCCAGCACGGTGCCCATGGGCATAGCTGACGACCTGCAGGTGGTGCAATAACATATAGCGCAACAACGGCTAACAAAAAAGACGATGGACAAAAAGTATTACAAAAATATATTGTGCATTTTTTACGTATGATTTTTTTTGATCATGTGTTCATAAAAGCATAATTTTACACAGACCATATGATGGACAAAAAGTATTACAAAAATATATCGTGCATTTTTTACGTATTATTTTTTTGATCATAAAAGCATAATTTTACACAGACCATAGTGAAAGATAGAATTTTTATCATATGTTCACAGTTTCATTGTGTACACACGCCATGCAGGGCTATTTTTGGGCAGGAATGTACAGGGACGGAGTTCCGGCTGGCTCCCAAGTTGGCCACGCCCAACAGGAACTCATTAGCATAATAGGCCACACCCAACAGCAGAAACTCATTCGGATTGGCTACATTAGGGGTGTGTGGCCTAACATGCAAAGGAGTTCCTGCTACAAAAAAGCCCTGGGTCTTGGCAACAAACAAGCATGTTAGGCCACACACCCCGAATGTAGCCAATCCTAATGAGTTTCTGCTGTTGGGTGTGTCCTATTATGCTAATGACTTCCTGCTGGGCTTTTTCCACAAACAAAGCCCTGACGCCATGTATTCGTTGTTTCACACCATACAATAACCAAAACAAACGTCATAAGTGCCAAAAGATGTCTAAAGTGCTCAGTGCTCGTAGAATTGTCCACTATTTAAGCAGTTCAAAACTAAGCACAATGTGCTATCGTTAGAAATTCCCCAGTAATAACACTGTGTCGGGTGTTTTTAATTTTTAAGATTCTCTGATCTTCACAATGCTGACATTATAGCCAGCGATTCCAAAGTGCCTCAAAGGGCTCCAGAATCAGTTCACCTGGAGAAAATGGCTGCTTTGAAGGGTGGACTTTATGGCAGTATACCCATTAAAGTTGAAGTCCCTCCCCTCCCCAAACCCCGCCCTCCTCAGGCTCTGACCCCCAAAATCTCCAAGTATTTCCAATCCAGAGCTAGTAAACCTACGTGGGCGGAGTCTTGTGAGCAAAAATTCTACTTTGTGAGCTCCTGGCATTAAGGCTGTGAGCGAGTAATTTGGCCACTGCATAAATCCGTTTGCTCTGGAGCCCTCCTTCCTGAGCTGAGACAAAAATTTGTGAGCCGGAGGCTAAAAAACTGTGAGCTGGCTCACACTAACTCAGCTTAGAGGGAACATTGGTGGGCGCCATGATGCCTGCTGACACACCCTTTGTGGTGCCTGCCAGGTGTTTTTAGAAAGTGTGTGAGACCAGGTGGGGCTCCTTCCCAGCATGGCTTCCGGTTGGACATCTGAGATCCCACTGGTTGTGCACATTAAAATAACACTGTTTCGGTGGCAGCTACCACTACAGTGTTGGGTTTTTTATTCTCGTTCTCACTGCTCTTTCCCAATTTTTTTTTTAAATTACTCCTCTTGTCACCTGTGCTCGGGCTTCCTTCATGGCTCTCATGGCTGCCATTTTGTGGTTGGCTCCACATCCAGCAGTGGCCATTTTGTGGTTGTATCCCCCCCCCCCCCGGGTTAGAATTTCAAAGGTTCCCACAGGCTCAAAAAGGTTGGGGGGCCCTGTGCTAAAGAGAAACCCTCTAGTCTATAAAGTCTATACTTGATTCACAGGTTTTTTGTAGGTCTGTGAAGGCAAAACTCCTTAATTTAAATGAAGGAGAGTGCTGATATTTGGAGAATTCTATTGCTGTTCAGTAGAAACGGTATCTGTTTTGTTCTTAGGTGTACCGCTTACTAGATACTAAATCTGTGCATAGCATAGCATCTAGGTTTACAAGTATGGCTTATCAAATATCTACTTTCTGGCCTTGATAGCGGAGTGAATGACTTTGCTCATGCTTTCTGAGTATTGAAATTCCAAAAGAGATAGATGTCAGAGTCAGATTGCTACGGCTCTGAAAATATGCAGGTTTGGTGTTATCTAAACCATGTAGAAATGTGTCAAGGAAATATAGAACCTAAAGCTGTACAATGGTATCTTCTTAAAATCGGAGAAGAGACATCATCTACGTTCAGCGAGGTTAAGATTTTAGAGAAAGCCTGCTAGTTAATTGCTAAATCCACATAACATGACCTGGGTGGAGATTATAGAAAAGAACATTATTTCCAAGTTGTTGTTTTTGTTGTTTTTGTCTCCTCCTCCTCCTCGGATGTTTGATCTCTTTACACAAAATTTGTCAGTAACAAGAAAACTGGAGAGGAGAAAAAGGAGTTTGATCTAAATAACCCTCTAAAATTGGGCAGGATGGATCCTAATACCTTGATCCACAAAGAAGAGAAGAGAGAGAAGAGGAGATTGGATTTATACCCCGCCCTTCACTTGGAGTCTCAGAGCGGCTCACAAACTCCTTTCCCTTCCCCTCCCCACCACATAACATGACCTGGGTGGAGATTATAGAAAAGAACATTATTTCCAAGTTGTTGTTTTTGTTGTTTTTGTCTCCTCCTCCTCCTCGGATGTTTGATCTCTTTACACAAAATTTGTCAGTAACAAGAAAACTGGAGAGGAGAAAAAGGAGTTTGATCTAAATAACCCTCTAAAATTGGGCAGGACGGATCCTAATACTGTGATCCACAAACCAATTAATCCTGCGACCCTATGTGCTATATCATGGAGAGATGTGAATTCGTTGATGTTCCCTTGCTGGATTGTATAGTTATTTTAACATGATCCCTTCAAGAACATTCCTTTGCTACGTTTTCACTTTTGACTTGTATTGGTTGCCCACTGTGGCTGATTATGGCCTACGGAGAACCACTAGAAAGACAAATCAGTAGGTTCTAGATCAAATCGTACCTGAAGTCTCCCTAGAAGCTAAAATGATTAAACTGAGGCTATCGTACTTTGAGGAGCTGCAGTGGCTCAAGTGGTTAAGATGCTGAACTGCAGGCTGTGGAAGATCGGTAGTTCAGCAGTTCGAGACCAGAGTGTGCTGCATGACGGAGTGAGCTCCCGTCTCTAGTTCCAGCTCCTGCCAACCTAGCAGTTCGAAAGCAAGACATTGCAAGTAGATAAATAGGTACCCCTTTGGTGGGAAGGTAACAGCATTCCATGCGCCTTGGTGTTTAGTCATGCCGGCCACATGACCACGGAAATGTCTTTGGTCAGCACTGGCTCTTCGGCTTTGAAACGGAGATGAGCACCGCAACCCTAGAGTTGGATTCGACTGGCTTTCGAGCAAGGGAACATTTACCTTTTACCTATCGTACTTTGATCACATTATGAGAAGACAAAGATGATCATGCTAGGAAAAGTAGAAGGCAGCAGGAAAGGCGGAAAACCCAACATGTGAAGGATTGACTCTTATTGAGGAAGCCATGAGTCCAATGTTCCCTTTAAGCTGTGGAGTCTTGTGAGCAAAAATTCTACTCTGTGAGCTACTGACATTAATGTTGTGAGCAAGCGATTTGGCTGCTGCATAAATAAGTTTGCTCCGGAGCCGTCCTTCCTGAGCTAAGGCAAAAACGTGTGAGCCGAAGGCTAAAAAACTGTGACCTAGCTCACACTAACTCAGTTTAGAGGCAACACTGGCCATGACCCTCAGTCTGTAAGACCTAAGCAAGGTCTGTTGACAATGGGACGTTTTTTGGGATCATTAATTGATAGGCTGCCATATGTTGGAAGCAACTTGACTGCACTTAACACACACACATATATGCAGTCTTTAAGGCACCTCAAGACTCCAGATGTATAAACCTCTGTGGATTACAGGCCACTTCTTTAGATGAAGAGAATGTAGGCCATAAAAGCCTGTGTTATAAGAAATGTTAGTCTTTATGAAGCCACAAGAATCTTTGGTGTCCAATCAGAGACTTAACACAGCTATTCCTCTGGAATCTTACATAGCCTGCAATTCTGAGATTGTAACAAGAATGTGTATTTAGGATTGGTGTTCTGAATCCCAGTTTACTGACCGAAGTATGAACACAAAATGTTGATAACAGCACCACCTTGAGGTTTGCATAAGATACTGCGCTTTCTAGTCTGTCGAGGACTAGAGGAGCAGATTTTTTAGTCCAGTGGCACCTTTAAGACCAACAAAGGTTTATTCAAGGAATTAGCTTTTGTGTGCATGCACACTTTTTCAAATACACTGGAATGGTAGGTAAGGTTCAAACTCATAGACAGGGACTTTACGTCAAATTGACATGTAACATGATGATGTTTAAGATATGCAAAGTCAGAACCAGGGCTATTTTTGGGCAGGAACGCACAGGAATGGAGTTCCGGCTGGCTCCCAAGTTGGCCACGCCCAGGAGGAACTCATTAGCATAATAGGCCACACCCAACAGCAGAAACTCATTAGGATTGGCTACATTAGGGGGTGTGTGGCCTAACATGCAAAGGAGTTCCTGCTACAAAAAAGCCCTGGGTTTTGGCAACAAACAAGGTAAACAGAATAACAAGCAAAAGGTGGGTGTGGCTGGATAACCACACTTCTGGTAACAGGGGTGTGTGTGGCCTAAAAAGAGTGATTAACACATGGAATTCACTGCCACAGGATGTGGTGGCGGCTACAAGCATGGACGGCTTCAAAGGGGAATTAGATAAGCATATGGAGCAGAGGTCCATCAGTGGCTATTAACCACATGGTATAGATAGGGGCTCTGGGGCAAGTGATGCTCTGTCTTCTTGGTGCTTGGGGGGGTCAACAGTGGAAGGGCTTCTAATGTCCTGGCTCCACTGGTGGACCTCCTGATGGCACTGGTATTTTTTGCCACTGTGTGACAGAGTGTTGGACTGGATGGGTCTTTGGCCTGATTCAACATTATGTTCTTATGTTCTTTTACGTTAATGCAACTAGACTCTGAATTTGATTGGAGTGGTGCTGCTGAGAGAGGCAGGGATGTTGGATACTTCCTCTTGCACTGTTATCCAGGTCTAAAGTATTCCCCTTACCAGCAAAGCTAACTGGAGGGGCTAACTCAGACCAGCACAGAAGACAGGGCTGAATGAACACACTACTGTGCACACCCACACACTCAACAACTAATTTGACTTCAGATTCAGGTGGGTAACCATGTTGGTTTGAAGCAGCAGAACAAAATTTGTGTCCAGCGGCCCCTTTAAGACCAACAAAGTTTTATTCAAAATAGAAACTTTCATGTGCATGCACACTTCTTCAGATACAATGAAACAGAAGTACAAATTTAGAGTCCTGCGGCACCTTTAAGACCAACAAAGTTTTATTCACAGTATGAGCTTTCATGTGCATGCACAATTTTTCAAATACATTGGAATGGTAGGTGAGGTTCAAACTTATAGACAGGGACTTGACAGCAAATTAACGTGTAACATGATGATGTTGAAAATATGCAAAGCATAAAATAAATAACAAGCTAAGGTTATAAGGTCAATGGCTGTAAAGCAATAAATATGTCAAAATAGCAGATACATGTCTAAAGGTGTCTTTTCTAATTGTGGGAAGCAAACTGAGAATCTCCATTCTCTCCTCCCAGGAGTGGAGATCACAGAACAGCACTTTTTGAGGTGGATGCAGGGTCATGTCAGCGAAACATCACAATATTCCTTGCATTACATTCAGGACTAGAGGAAACAAGGAATCTCGCGACAGCTTCAAGACCACAGCAGAAGAGTTCACCAGCCGGAATCCACTTTGCCCGGCGTGTGTTGAAACAGATCGAAACTGAAGGGTATTGTAACACATCTGGGTCTGAGACAATGGGCTTCCCCCCTACACTTCCACAATTTGATGGGAGGGAAAAATGGTCCCTTCTTTCTATAAAGGTAAAGGTTCCCTTGCTCGAACGCCAGTCAAATCCGACTCTAGGGTTGTGGTGCTCATCTCCTTTTCAAAGCCGAAGAGCCAGCGCTGTCCGAAGACGTTTCCGTGGTCATGTGGCCGGCATGACTAAACACCAAGGCGCACGGAACGCTGTTACCTTCCCACCGAAGCGGTACCTATTTATCTACTTGCAATTTCTTGCTTTCGAACTGCTAGGTTGGCAGGAGCTGGAACTAGAGATGGGAGCTCACTCCGTCATGCGGCACACTCGGGTCTCGAACTGCTGAACTACTGACCTTCCCCAGCCTGCAGTTCAGCGTCTTAACCACTTGAGCCACCGCAGCTCCGCCCCTTCCTTCTATAGGCTAAATAACAATGAAAATGTATTGTAACAGCTATTGTTGTACTTTTTAGAATCAACAGTATATTTTCAATACGTCACCAAGAGAAATGAATTGTTGAAAGACAGTTTATGTAAGGTTTCATACTATTTTTATTCTTATTCATATTATATATTTGCACACTGTTATATATATTTTTAAATGAAACTTGTATTGTTGTATTTGATAAGGTACACATCCTTGTTCAGAAGAAGATCATTGTCGAAATGGCACACCATTCCGGAGACCTCCGTCTACACTCACTATATATATTACTTATTTTCTGTTATTGAATATTATGATTTATGAATATATTACCAAGCGCTAAATTGTCACAGTTCTTTTCACTTTTTTCATCAGATGAAAACAGAACCAGTTTGGTGCAGTGGTTAAGTGCGCGGACTCTGATCTGGGAGAACCGGGTTTGATCTCCCACTCCTCCACTTGCAGCTGCTGGATAACCTTAGGCAAGCCGTGGTTCTGCCAGAGCTGTTCTTGAAAAAGAGCAGTTTCTGTCAGAGCTCTCTCAGCCCCACCTACCTCACAGGGTGTCTGTTGTGGGGAGGGGAAGGGAAAGGAGTTTGTCAGCTGCTCTGGGACTTCGAGTGAAGGGTGGGGTATGAATCCAATCTCCTCTTCTTCTTCTAGCTCTGCCCCAACAGTGGTTTTCCCCCTCACTCCTCTTCCCCAGTGTATATTTTAAAAATTGCTCCTCTTCCTTCCTGTCTTCCTGTGCTGGAGCTTCCGCTGTGTGTGTGTGTGGCTCCGCCTCCTGGGGCAGCCATTTTTGTTTGGCTCCACCTCGTCCGGCAGCCATTTTGTAGTTGTGCCTACCACCCGGAGTCAGAATTCCAAAGGTGCCCACACATTCAAAAGGTTGAGAGGCCCCTGGTTTATGCAGTGCGTTGCCTATGGCGAGCTGCTAGCATTCCAAAGCGACCCAAGCGTCATTGAGTTAATCTAAAATTCTGCAAGGAAGAGGAATATATAACTGTATCTCATCTCGATTACTTCCTACTTGTATCTGACTCTCGAAAGCCTAGACCCTGAAAATCTCGTCGGTCTCAAAGGTGCTGCTGAACTCAAATCTAGCTCTTCTACTACAGACCAACAGGGCTACCTTCTCTGAAACTATCTACACCAGGGGTGTCAAAAACAAGGCCCGGGGGCCAGAACCGACCCATCCAGGGCTCTTATGCGGCCTGCGAGCAACTAGTGCAAGGGAGGGAACAGGAGACTGCTCGGGTGGGGGGGAGTGGGCGGAGCCACTCCGATTGTGGCTTTGGCATGGCGGAACAACTTCGTCTGCAGCAGTCAAGCAGTGTGGGAGCGTCTGCCCAGTGCTGCACCGCTGGCTCTCCAGTCCGCCTATGTGGGCTTTCCTTTTCACCCCCCTCCCAGCCCATGAGTTGTTGCAGTGAGGGGACACCAATTCAGAGCTTAACAGCTGCTGTCCTTTATACAGCTTCTTTCTCCAGTATCTGGCATTACGTTTTATGACCCACGTGGCTTTTATGTCACATCCGGCCCTCGTAACCAATGAGTCCAACACCTCTGCTCTACGCTACAACCTTGTAATAACAGTGCTGTTTCCAAAGGAAGGGGTGTGTGTGTTTAACCCCTTGTTTCCTCCAGACTGTTTGACTTCTGCTTGGACCAGGGAAACCACCTTCTACTGTTCCCAGACGCTGCCATAATTGCAAGCAATCATAAGCAATCATCCAGGTTGGAATTTCGCCAAGGCCGTTTCCCCCTCTTATAATAAGCAGCCAGCCTCTCAAGAGAAAGATGCAAGAGATCAATTGGGTTGCGTCTGCAGACAGAATGAGATATTGGCTTTCCAAATGAATTCTGTTTCCAGTGTTTGAACGGCTGCCGTTGGCACAGAGAGGTTCCAGAGTGGGTCAGATGGTGCTAGCAATCTCCTTGAGGCCGCATTGACAGCCCTGTCCTGGATATTGTCAGACTGCAGAAGCTAAGCAGGGTCACCACTGACTAGTATTTGGCTCGTAGACCTCCAAGGAATACCAGGGTCATGATACAGTGGTAGGCATTGGCAAACCACCTCTGTTGGTCTTGTTGTACATATTAGATTCCATGTCAAAAGCGGTGGCTCAAGTGGTTAAGACGCTGAACTGCAGGCTGTGGAAGGTCGGTCGTTCAGCAGTTTGAGACCCGAGTGTGCCGCATGACGGAGTGAGCTCCCGTCTCTAGTTCCAGCTCCTGCCAACCTAGCCGTTCGAAAGCAAGAAATTGCAAGTAGATAAATAGGTAC
>NW_015170498.1:17894-19160 GCF_001447785.1 Gekko japonicus
ACTTTGTACCTATTATGTTGTCTGCTAGCAATATCAGACCTACGAGAGGAAAGCCTTCTATATAACAGGCCTTTCTAACATCCTAATAAAATGTTATTTAAGAGTAAATCTATAAAAAACAGATAAATATGAATAATCAAAAAAGGGGGAAATCTTTATAGTCCCATCTCTACTACAGTCTCTTGCCCTGAAAACCCTACAGGATTGCCATAAACCAGCTGTGACTTGATGGCACTTTCCACACACACACACACACCTCCCCTGGACTGACACTGAATCACAGGAGAAGAGCGCCACCTAATGGTGGCAACCATCCATAGCCCCGATTGTGTGACAATTTCACTTGACTTGCGGTGCAACTTTAAATGGAGTTACACCCATCAACAGCCATTGACTTCCCTGGACTTAGAAGGCCATAAATCATCTGAGGATTGCATTGTTTAACCCAGTCAGCCCCTCTTGGCTCAAGGTTGCAAGCCCCATGAGCTGTGGAGACTTCAAACTGACTTTATTCTCTGTCACTACACCACAATGACACCGTCTGAACGAACCTTCTCCTTTCAGACCTGCTGATAGAAGAAGCAGCTACTTCTGGTCCTAGCGAGTGCCTGGTAGCTACTGGGGATTGAACTGGAGACCTTCTGGATCCAGCGGTGCATGGGAATTCAATGCAGCAGCCAGATTCTCTAGTGAGAATGCTTTCTATTATTGCTATCACACGATTTTTAAAACAAGGCACCCACAATCTGCAAAAGGGTCACCTGCGAGCACAAATATTGAAACTGATGCCATCTCTGCCGACAAAGGGAAGGTGATCATCGTCCGAAAGCCTTTAGAGCTCAATTAAATAAATGGGTGTTTTATTTCCCCTGACTCATCTGACTGGTCTGCATTCATCAGTCTACAGAGAGTGACAACAAAGGCTCTGTGCATGTCACAGCTGCTACGATTCCCTCTGTCCAGGTGCTTTCAGACACAAGGTAATAGTGTTGCTCTATTTCCCCACTGGGAAATGCTTCCTTACATCAAAGTATGCAGGGGTTTATTCTTATCTGCTAATTGTTCCTTCCCGCAACCCAAGGCTTTTGCATTTTACCATCCTAATAGCACCAGTGTGGGGTCAAGACTGCCACTGATAGCATACTTACTTGGGAGTAAGGGTTCACGGCCAGCTAAGCACACGTATGAACACATGAAAGCATGAAGGTGCCTTATACGGAATCAGAACTTCGTCCCCCAAAGTCAGTCTTGTCTACTCAGAGTGGC
>NW_015170499.1:0-1335 GCF_001447785.1 Gekko japonicus
GAAGGAACGGAACAGGCTGAGGAGATGGACCCTGCCCCACTCCCAGACTCCTCACCCTGAAACAACTACTAATGAAGCTTAAAGCAGGAAGCGCGCAAAGCGGGATTACAGCAGAACATCAGAGGGTCACCATTAACTCAGAAGCGACAATGGCAGTTGACACGCACACAGAGACAGAAATATCCGGCAGGGGAGCCTCAGGATAAGGTCACTGCTTGAACTGAGTGCATGAAAACCCCTCACCTGCTCTGCCTGCCTCTTCTCCTCTGCCTGACTCAGGAGGAAACCTTCGGCCAGGGCCACCGCCTGGGAACTGGTCTCTGGCCCGCACCCTCTGACGCATTTCCGTGGGCAGGACAGCCAGGAACTGCTCCAGGATCACCAGGTCCAGGATCTGCTTCTTGGTGTTCCTCTCGGGATTCAGCCAGTGGTTGCAAAGTCCATGGAGCTGGCTGCAAACCTCTCGGGGCCCATCGGCCTCATGGTAACGGAACTGCCGGAAGCGTCGGCTGCGTATATCTGTGCTCACAGTGTCCTGAGCCAAGGTCTCTGGCACAGCTCTTTCCCAACATTCAACACCACTCCCTGGTGGGATGGGATGGGGACCTTTCCTTGATGTCTTGCCAGCTCCAAGGGCTTCTGGGTCCTTCTTTTCCATCTCCTTCCCCTTTCTTTTGGGTTGCCTCTGACTCTGGAAAGACACGCTGATTCACTTGGCTGTGAAGAGGGAGAAGGAAACAGAAAGAAGTCGAAAGAGAATGCAGTTACATCACTGACGCTTGTGAAGAGACACCTAAGAACTGCCCATCTGCAGGGAAACCGGAGCCCAGGACAAAGCGACTGGGAAGGGCTGGACCCCTGCAGAGAGCTCCTCCGTAGGCCAGAAGGGCTGGTCAAGAGCTCTGCCAGAGCAGCCAGCTGAGGGGAAGGGGCAGAGGGACCTCTCCAGGGCAGGGCAGGGCAGGGCACACAGGGGCTGCTGGGGGGCGAAGAGGAGCAGGAGGAGGAGGAGGCAGGGATGGGGCAGAGGTCCTCAATGGCTTCCTGGCTGCTGTGGTGAAATGGCTGAGAGTGAACAAATGGAAACTGAACCCTGGAAAGACAGAAGTCATGCTGGTTGGGAAAGCAGAAGTCTTCAAGGACGTCCTGTTCCTCACTTTCGATGGGGTTCAGCCAACCCTCGCTGACTCAGTTAAGAGCCCCTGCTTATTGCTGGAGAAGCAAGTTAATGCAGTTGCAAAAAAGGCTTTCTTCCAACTGAGCCTAGCTCAAAAAATGGCTCCTTCCCTTGATATAGTTGATCTGGACAACAGCATCCATGCCACAGTTACATGT
>NW_015170499.1:1366-3668 GCF_001447785.1 Gekko japonicus
AGATTTTTCTTTTTCTTTGACCAGATATTGAGTTAGCTGGTGGGAGTTCATTGAGTTTTTAGTTGTCCGAGTTGTTCCGGTCTTTCCCATGGTGAAATTAGAAAGTTTTTTAGCGATTGTAATAGCTGTTTTGTTGAAAAGGGCGAGGACGGTGGAGGAGAGAGCTTCCTATGCTGCCGCCATGTAAGAGCGCCAGGCTCCGCCCAGTGGCACCTTTAAGACCAAGTTTTATTCAGGTACAAGCTCTCCCTCCTCTGTGAGGGCAGATCTGCACGTCCCCCCCCAATAGCTAGCAATCCAAAACAGTCCAGTGGAGCCTGAGCGGTGGGTGTTGCCTTCTGACACACTTCCGGTGATGTCAGGGGGTGTGGCATATGCAAATACATTATGCTAATGAGTTATGCTAATGAGCTCCTGCACCTCTTTTTCTATGAAATGACCCCTGATCAGGAGCCAGATGGAGCAGGCCTGTTACTGCTCTTCTGCAGTCCCTCCCGCTGGCTGGCCTGATCAGGGGCCTTCTGGCCCCATGAACAGGTCTGCCTGAGGGGGTCAGGAAGGCACCCACTCGCCTGACTTTCCGCAAACTAAGCAGGACGGAACTATCCAAGGAGGCCTTTTCTATGCAAGCAACAGGGTAGCACTGAATGAAAGGCTATACACTGTACAAGTTACTTGGATGAATTACTGTGGTCTGGAGTCTATATTACTGTGTACAGTTGCGGTAATTTGGATCCCACTAGGCCATTTTGTGGTATTTTGTGGGTCACGTTAACCTTTATGCTTTCCTTCAATACAGTTTTTCAGATTTCTGGTTGGTTCTAGAACCCACATTCTATTTCATAGCTTACTGAATGTACCATTCTCTTGATTGCATTGAGTCTAATTAAATGGTGGACTTATCTGGAGCTGCGGTGGCTCAAGTGGTTAAGACGATGAACTGCAGGCTGTGGAAGGTCGGTAGTTCAGCAGTTTGAGACCCAGGTGCTGCATGACGGAGTGAGCTCCCGTCTCTAGTTCCAGCTCCTGCCAACCTAGCAGTTCGAAAGCAAGACATTGCAAGTAGATAAATAGGGACCACTTCGGTGGGAAGATAACAGCGTTCCATGCGCCTTGGTGTTTAGTCATGCCGGCCACATGACCACGGAAACGTCTTCGGACAGCGCTGGCTCTTCGGCTTGGAAACGGAGATGAGCACCGCAACCCTAGAGTCGGACTCGACTGGCTTTCGAGCAAGGGAACCTTTACCTTTTACCTTTATACGCCACCAGCACTTTATTCTATTTTGCACTTTGTCTTGGTATGTTTTTGCATCTTATGAAGCTGTAACGTAATGTATAAGCACTGGTGTCTTAATATGTTTTTAACCTTTTATCGTAAGCCACCCTGAGCCTGCCTCGGCGGGGAGGGCGGGATAAAAAAATGAACGAATAAATTAAATAAATAAGTTTTAAAAATTAATGTAGATCCAGGCAGCCGTGTTGGTCTGAAGCAGCAGAACAAAGTTTGAGCCCACTAACACCTTGAAGACTGAAAAAGTTTTATTCGAGGGCAGGGCTATTTTTGGGCAGGAACGCACAGGAACGGAGTTCCGTCTGGCTCCCGAGTTGGCCACACCCAGCAGGAACTCATTAGCATAATAGGCCACACCCAACAGCAGACACTCATTAGGATTGGCCACATTAGGGGTGTGTGGCCTAACATGCAAAGGAGTTCCTGCTACAAAAAAAGCCCAGGGTTTTGACAACAAAGTAAACAGAATAAGAAGCAAAAGGTGGGTGTGGTTGGATGACCACACGTCTGGTAACATATGGGGTGTGGCCTAATATGCTAATGGTCTGTGCTGTCAGGGGGTGTGATCTGATATGCTAATGGCTTTCTGCTGTTGGGTGTGGCCTATTATGCTAATGAGTTCCTGCTAGACTGTTTCTACCAAAACAGCCCTGTTCCAGGGTATAAACTCTCAAGTGCAAGCACATGAACTCAAGCCTTAATCTGCTGCTTCAAACCAACACGGCTACCCCAGCCGAATTTGTCTTCACGGAAGGCACCACATTGAGCCATCAACCTTAAGCAGAAACATGCACAGGTAAAGACTGAGATTTCCTTTCTTACAAAATGCAAAAACTTGGACTATTCTGAAGATGTGTACTTGCACACAAACACTTATACCTTGAATAAAACCTTGGCTGCCTAAAGGTGCCACTGCACTCAAACGTTGTTCCATAATTAATGTAAATAAATAACACACACCCCCCAAACTGCAGGGGGGGGGGCCACTGGCCCAAATGTGTGGTATCTG
>NW_015170499.1:3701-11324 GCF_001447785.1 Gekko japonicus
AGGATTTATCCCACGGAATCACCCCGGGAGACTTTCCTGGGTCTCCTGCCACCCTCCATGGCTGAGAATTTATTCTGATTCACAAAATGCAGATCCCGCCTTTCAGGCCCTGCAAGGGACACCACGAGTGGGGGGAGTACTTACTGATTTCATCGCATTTACATCCTGCTCCCTCTCCCTGGAATGGGACTCGAGGCGATTTAACAGCATATAAAATACACCCGAGAAAACGGTAAAGGTAAAGGTTCCCTGGCTCGAAAGCCAGTCGAGTCCGACTCTGGGGTTGCGGTGCTCATCTCCGTTTCAAAGCCGAAGAGCCAGCGCTGTCCGAAGACGTTTCCGTGGTCATGTGGCCAGCAAGACTAAACACCAAGGCGCACGGAATGCTGTTACCTTCCCACCAAAGTGGTACCTATTTATCTACTTGCATTTTCTTGCTTTCAAACTGCTAGGTTGGCAGGAGCTGGAACTAGAGACGGGAGCTCACTCCGTCATGCGGCAACTCGGGTCTCGAACTGCTGAACTACTGACCTCCTCAGTCTTAACCACTTGAGCTACAGAAACTTTAAAAATAAATACAAGAGGGTTAGCAATCAATCCCGGATGAAAATCTATCCACTATCAAGCAGGGTACTAGAAGGCGCGGAGAGGGCTGGTCCGGGCCCACCCCCATCATTTACCAGCTGCCTGGCAGATCCAGGATCCCCCCCCCAAAGGCCACCTGGACAAGTGCCCCCTTTGCAATGTTCCCTCTAAGCTGAGTGTGAGCCAGCTCACAATTTTCCAGCTTTCTGCTCACAAGTTTTTGTCTTTGCTCAGGAAGGGAGGGTGCCAGAGCAAACTGATTGATGCAGCAGCCAAACCGCTGGCTCACAACCTCAATGCCAGCAGCTCACAGAGTAGGAGTTTTGCTCACAAGACTCCAGAGCTTAGAGGGAGCATTGCTTGCAAGCCCCGCGGACCCGAGGCAGACCCCCACCACCACCGCCAAAGCAGAGAGCTGGTTCCACAGGAGGGGGGCGGCAAAGGGGAAACATACAGCAGAAAACCGCCCCCCCGGAAAAGAGCCTCCCCCCACTTTGCTCGGCCTCTCCAGCAAGCACCTTGGCGGTTTCAACCCTTTCAGTGCTGCAGACGAATGAGAAAAACGCTTCCTGCCCTTCCCCTAAAGACTCGGCCGGGCTGGACTTGAGCCCGGCTGCAGGCAGCGGCGCCCTATAACCGCAGCTCCTTTGAAACTGCAGACGAGGAGGGGAGAGAAGAGGGAAGAACTTATGAGACCTGCCTGGGTTTGTTGGGGTGTGTGTGTGTGTGTGTGCCTCCACCTCCTAATGGGGGAGAGACGGTAACCTTTAATTTATTTTTTACAAAGTTGGGTTTATTGTGTGCAAGCCCATCTCGAGAACTCAGGGGTAGAATTGGTTGGGGGGGGGGGGTGCTAGGAGAACCCAGGACAGGGTAAAAGCCGGAACAGCACAGAAGGGGCCTTAAACACACAATAGTACCACAAAAAGCACTCCAGGCACTCCAGCACTAGAAGTGAAAACATGGAACTCTCACCCTTTTATTAACCCTTTCCAGGCGAAGAGGAGGAGGAGATTGGATGTATACCCCGCCCTTCACTACCCAAAGGCATCTCAGAGCGGCTTACAAACTCCCTTCCCTTCCCCCTCCCCACAACAGACACCCTGTGAGGTAGGTGGGGCTGAGAGAGCTCTGACAGAAACAGCTCTTTTTCAAGGACAGCTCTTATCAGAACTATGGCTTGCCCAAGGCCATCCAGCAGGTGCAAGTGGAGGAGTGGGGACTCAAACCCGGATCTCCCAGATTAGAGTCAGCGTATTGAACCACTACACCAAACTTGCTCCGGAAAAGACCAGAACAGGCACTAAACAAACAATAGTACCACAAAAAACAGCGGCATGCAGTACAGACACTCCAGAACAATATCCTAGAAGTGAAAACATAGAACTCTCACACTTTTATTAACCCTTTCCAGGCCAAAATACCTCCAGAACACTTTGGAACGGGCCGAAACGGTTATTAAACACACAATAGTACCACAAAAAGCACTGGAATGCATTAATGGCACTCCAGAACATTATTCTAGAAGTGAAAACATGGAGCTCTTGCGCCTTTATTAACCCTTTCCACAGTACTGACATACAAGATAATGACTAGGCCCTACCCCACCTTCCTGAGTAGATATAAATTACCTGCCTATCATTTTTCTTCTCACCTTGACACCGAGAGTACTCCGTCTTTCTGTGTTATACCTCTGAGGATGCCAGTCACAGCTGCTGGCGAAATGTCAGGCCCTACAATGCCAAGACCACTGCCATACAGCCTGGAAAATCTACAACTATTGACATATTGCCTACAGGCAACGATTCCCCGCTCCCCCATCTTGAAACAAGCTCCTAAATCATAACGACCAACTGTGACAATCAAGCAAGAACTGCCTCTTGGAAACCAGGCAGGGACCATTGGTCTGTGGGAATGGGGTTATGCATGTGGGGTTCCACACAGGAGATTACATTATCTAGCAGTGTCTGGTACCCAAGGTCAAGCACACATACTTCCCACTATGGGGAGGCCCCACATGGATGCAGTTACAAGGCAGCACAACTTTCAGCAAAGCAGCTCCATCCACAACCCCCCCAAACCCCAATTCCCAGCCAGAATGAAACAAGGCAGTGAGCCACAGATAACGAAGACAGACATATGGCAACTAAGGGCCGAGTTTGACATTGAGCTAGTATCAGAGCTTGAATGGGAAGAACAGTGTTTGAGTGAGGGACGTTTGTTTATGTAACAACTGTATGCTGCCTCTTGATACAAAGAGCTTTGTATGTAATAGCCAATACTTTAAATTGAGTCTGGTAACTGATGGGCAGCCAGTGGAGGGATTGTAGAATTGGAGTAATATGCATGCCTCATTTTAATTTTTATTATTATCATTACTATTATTATTTCTGTCAAGTCATCAGAACATAAGAAGAGCCCTGCTGGATCACACCAATGGTCCGTCTAGCCCAACATCCTCTCTCACACAGTGGCCAACCAGTTCCTCTGGAGGGCCAGCAATAGGGCAAAGAGGCTGAGGCCTTCCCCGATGTTGCCTCCTGTCTCTGGGTTTCAGAAGTTTAGTGCTTCTTAATGTGGAGGTTCCCCTCAGTCACCATGGCTAGAAGCCATTGATAGACCTATCCTCCATGAATCTATCTAATCCCTTTAAAGCTGTTTATTCCTCTGGCAATCACTACATACTCTGGCAACAAATTCCACATTTTAATTTCTCTTTGTAAAGTAGTATTTCCTTTTGTCTGTCCTGAACCGACTGCCCATCAGCTTCATTGGATGTCCACGAGTTATAGTATTTTGGGAGGGGGAGAATCCACCCTCCAAAGCAGCCATTTACTCCAGGGGAGCCCTTCTCTGTTGTCTAGAGTTCAGTTGTAATTCTGGGAGGTCTCCAGGTCCCACCTGGAAGTTGGCAACCCTAGGCCTGGCAGCAACCACTGGGTGACTTGATACCACCTGACTTACATAGGACTGGTTGCTGGATCCTGTTCCAACAGCAGCCACCCTACGAAAGTCAGTATGGAACATTGGTCAGAGCTTCAGAATACGGTCTCAGAGACTCAGGTTTGAATCCTTGTCTCGCTGTAGAAGCTCACCGGGTGGTTTGGGGCCATTCGCATACTTTCAGCGTAACCTACTTCACGGGGTTGTTGTGAGGATAAAAAGGAGCAGAGGAGAATGGTGCAACTTGCATTGGCCCCCACTACGAATAAACCAAGATATAAATGACGTAAATAGGTGAAGATGAGGACAGATAAAAGGGAGGTTGGTGAACGGCTGAGAAGGAGAGAAGGAGGCAGGGAAAGGGGAGAGGATATGGGGGTTGCCAAGAGGAGGCTTTCCAGCCCAGAGGAAAAATCCCAAATGGGGAAGTTTTCCTGCTTGCCAGTGTCTCAGGAGAAAAATGCATTTCTTCAAAAATCCATTACCCCATTGACGTCTCTGAAGATCATTATCTCTCCTTCTTGAAAATCTAAAAGGGATTGGAAAACATTTCTTAAACTCAAAGGAGTTTGTCACTATTGCCTGGCACTGGTGTGACGTGAACACACGCATGGAGAAAGGGCTTGCCCCAGGGGCCGCCATCACACAACTGGGCCATAGTTTTCCTAGGTAGAGGATGCTGGAGGGGGAGAGAGGGAAAGCTAAAGACAGGGGCAGAAAAATATAGCTTGGCTGTGGGGAAAGGAGAGAAAAGCAAGAAAAGAGGATGGGCTATGGCAGTGATGGCGGACCTTTTAGAGACCGAGTGCCCAAACTGCAACCCAAAACCCACTTATTTATCGCAAAGTGCCAACACAGCAATTTAACCTGAATACTGAGGTTTTACTTTAGAAAAAAACAACTCACACATTAACGTAAGATGATCCAAACAAAGTAAGGAAAGCAATCCCAAATGCTTTCATTGACTTAACATTATTTGGCAGAGAATTTGACACTTTAATGATGGTCTGGGCCTGGCTGGGGTGATGGCACGTGTGCCCACAGAGAGGGCTCTGAGTGCCACCTCTGGCACCCGTGCCATAGGTTCGTCACCACTGGGCTATAGGGTCTTTCAAGACAGGGAAATATGAAGAAGAAGAAGAGATTGGATTTATACCCCACCCTTCACTTGGAGTCTCAGAGCGGCTTACAAACTCCTTTCCCTTCCCCTCCCCACAACAGACACCCTGTGAGGTGGGTGGGGCTGAGAGAGCTCTGACACAAACTGCTCTTTTAGGAACAGCTGTGCCAGAGCTTGTGACTGACCCAAGGTCACATCAGCAGGTGCAAGTGGAGGAGTGGGGAATCAAACCCAGTTCTCCCAGATTAGAGTCCGCACACTTAACCACGACACCAAACTGGCTCTCGTAGGAGAGGGGGGAATGAAATGCATCCAAGAAGTCCTTGCAGAGTCCCACTTGCAAATAAATAAATACCAAAGTCCTGAGATCTCCACACTTATCAAACACATTTCTTTGGAAAAAAAACTCCCACTGCACACAAATATTTAATCTTAACAGCTATCTTGCAAGGTCTGTCAGTCTGAAAATGTGACTGCTTAAAGGGCATCCAAAGAGCTTCCAGCACTACTGTGGATTCGAACCCAAATCCACCTAGCTGTAACCCAACACTCTGGCCCTTGAACTTAACTGACTGACATCATGAATGGGGGCAAACCGGGCTGGGTTCATTCAGGGGGATCAGTCGTGGGCTGAAGTGAGCGTCTCAAGCATCTACAACAGGGTTTTTTTTTCCCCTTAGAGCTTCATACACAATCGGAAAAAACATGTCACACTAACCTCTGCTAAATTTAATGAAGCCAGACTAAAAAAAACCCACAAAAAGCAAAGAACTACTCGACATCGGGTACTCAGGGAGTTCTTACAGGGCTGCTGTTCCCGGCTCTCACTCCTGGGACCTCTGAACAACCCCCCAAACCCATGTTACCTGTGAGTTTTCAAGGTGGGCTTGCACACAATAAACGAGACTTTGTAAGAGTAATTAAAGGTTTATTAAATTAACTAAGATTAATCAGCTATCAAGTACAGTCTTATCGGGTCTGAGTAACAAGAACAATAACTATGGCCCCGGTCACACGAGCGGATTTGGGCCGGGAGAGGGACGGATCGGGGACGGAGCAAACGGGCGCGACCCCACCACAACATCTGGGAAACATTGCGTGCCCGTCCCCAATCCGGCCCTTCCCACAATAATCCGCAGCAAAAAAGAACCACCTACCAAGGTGGTTCTTTCCGAACGGCCGCATCAAAGCTGGCCGTGGGATCACTTAATCAGCTATCAAGTACAGTCTTATCGGGTCTGAGTAACAAGAAAAATAACTAAGCCCCCGGTCACACGAGCGGATTTGGGCCGGGAGAGGGACGGATCGGGGGTGGAGCAAACGGGCGCGATCCCATCACAACATCTGGGAAGCGTTGCGTGCCCGTCCCCAATCCGGCCCTTCCTACAATAATCCGCAGCAAAAAAGAATCACCTACCGAGGTGGTTCTTTCCGAACGGCCGCATCAAAGCTGGCCGTGGGATCACAGCGTGTTCTTCCGCCAGCGCATCCCCGGGTCCTGGCCGAACTGCGCATGCTCAGACATGCGCAGTTCGGCAGCCTCCCGTGGCTTCCCCCCCGGCATCTGATCGTGCCAGGGAGCAATTGCACACGGCTCACGGGATCTGTATGATCCCGCCGCCGCGTGCCTATTTTGGTGCAGCTTTTAAAAGCCGCACATAGCCCGTCCTTTTTTTCCCTCGTGAGGCAGGGACCAATGTCTACCTAATATACTGCATACCTGTGTTACCGATGAGAAGCCTCCTGGGCGTGTTAGAAGATAATGCAGCATAAAAATCCAAGCAATGAGGCCCACTAGCATAGCGGCATTCTATCCATAGCAGTCAGCCATAGCAAAACATATCCCTTACGAGCCTATAGCTCCAGTTATAGTCTTCTGCCCCATGCAGTCAGGTGGTCTCTCTTGGCCAAACAAAGGTCTTCACAGGAGTCTTTCAGAGAAAGCTGGTCTTTGCTTCTTCCAGAAGATGCTCGCTTCTGCTCCTACATTCCCCCCTCCCAATGAAGTACAGGTTCCCTTGGCATACCCAATTCATAGAATCATAGAGTTGGAAGGGGCCATAGAGGCCATCTAGACCAACCTCCTGCTCAATGCAGGCTCAGCCTAGAGCATCCCTGACAAGGGTTTGTCCAGCCCCTGCTTAAAGACTGCCAGTGACGGCCAATGAGGGGGAGCTCACCACCTCCCTAGGCAGCTGATTCTACTGTTGCACAACTCTTACTGTAAAAAAAAGGTTTTCCTCATATCCCCCCCTTAGTTTAAACCCATTATTATCCTCTGCTGCCAACAGGAACACTTCCCTGCCCTCCTCTAAGTGGCAGCCCTTCAAATACTTAAAGAGAGTCATCATGTCCCCCCTCAACCTCCTCTTCTCCAGACTGAACATTCCCAAATCCCTCAGCCTTTCCTTACAGGGCTTGGTCTCCAGGCCCCCAATCATCCTTGTCGGTCTCTTCTGCACCCGCTCCGTTCTGTCCACATCCTTTTTGAAATGAGGCCTCCAGAACTGCACGCAATACTACAGGTGCGGCCTGACCAATGCAATGTACAGAGGGAGTATGATATCTTGTGATTTGGATGTTATGCCTCTGCTGATACACCCCAAGATCCCATTAGCCTTTTTGTCACTGCATCAGATTTAACTTACAGGGGCTCCCCGTACCCCATGATCTTGTTTGCACACACTGCTATCCAGAAGTGTATCCCCCACAGGGCCGGCTCGCTCACTAGGCAAACTAGGTGTTCGCCTAGAGCGCGCCGGCCCTTAGGGGCGCCAAACTGCCCCTGCCTCCCCGCCAAAAGCCCCCCTCCCCGCTTGGCTGCTTTCAGCTGCCGCATCTCGGCCTGGTAGTGCATGGCCCGGGGAGCCCGTGGCGCACTTGGGGCGACCGGGGGGGCTCGGGCACCCTGCGGAGGAGCAGCTGGAGGGGGCGGGGGCAGCCGAGAGAGGGCGGAGGACGGCACAGTCTCACCC
>NW_015170499.1:11394-18551 GCF_001447785.1 Gekko japonicus
TCTTTGTGGGGGCGGCGGGGCGTCAGCCCCCGCCGAAATTTTCAGGAAGGTGCTCAGCCTCCCCCGGGAGCCACCCTTGCTCCTAGCAAAGCAATGCCTCTGTCCCAGCCCCAGCCCCCCCCCCCGGAAATTGAAAAGTCTACACCCTTGCCCCCCCACCTGCTGTGTTCCTCCCGAGTCGCCCCATTGAGTGGCAAAGGGCAGCCTGGGCAATGCGCCTCCCTTTCCTCTTTGCCCGCTGCAGCCCTGAAGGGGTTAAGCCTGCAGAGTGCCAGAGCAGCCGAGCGAGGAGCTGGCCTGCCGCGCCGGGCCCCTTCCCCGGGGCTGGAGGGCAGTTCGGGTGGCAGAGGCCGACGGGGGCTGGCGCTTCTGTCCAGCGTCTCAGCTCAGAGAGCGCCAGTCCTGTGCGCATTTGGGGAGCGGATCCATGGTGGGCTGGTAGGAACAGGGAGCCCCGGCGGGGGTTGTTGGGGGGGCTGTTCAGCTGATACGGCGCCTCCTCGGTCTCCTTTCTCCCACCCCCCGCACAGCCTCAGGAGAGAGGCATCCCAGAACAGAGGGAGGGGTGGCTTTCTTTCTTTCTTCTTCCTTTCCTGTCTTCCTCTTCCTCTCTCATGGGGGGGGGCGCCAGAAGGTAGCCTCGACTAGTGTGCAAAACACCCTGGAGCCGGCCCTGATCCCCCATCCAGTATGTGTGTTCCTCATTTTTGTTACCCACATGTAGAACTTGTCACTTATCCTTGTTGAATTGCATCTTGTTCACATCTGCCCACTTTTACAGTGTGTTCAGATCTTGTTGAATACTGTCTCGATCTCCTGGTGTGTCCGCTGCTCCGCCCAATTTGATGTCATCTGCAAATTTAATGAGTAGCCCCTCCACACCCTCATCCAGATCATTGATAAAAATACTGAAAAGTACCGGGCCCAGAACCGAGCCCTGTGGCACCCCACTGGACATATCCCTCCATTCAGATGAAATGCCACTGACAACTACTCTCTGAGTGCGATTCTCCAACCAGTTCCCTATCCACCCATCAGAACAACACGGGGGACCCTGTCAAAAGCTTTACTGAAATCCAGGTAAACATCAATTACTACATTCCATTGTCCGGCCTGGAGGGAGATAAGGCTGGTGGTAGCAAGAGCTCTGAAATCAGTCACCCTTAAGCTCAAACTAGGCCTGACGATATTCACATTTACCCTTCTGATGGAATGAGGATGACTGTCACAGCCCCACACAAATAATAATCTCTTTAATGAGCTATGGTCCTTCCTTAGCTTAGGTTTTTTTCTTTCTGATTGATACAGAAACACTTAATCTAGGTTTGCCAACTGCCTGGAGGAAAACAGTGTTCTCTCCCTTTAACAGAGGCATTATGGGATGTCATTTAGCTCTTCAGCAATGTTCCCTCTAAGCTGTGGAGTCTTGTGAGCAAAAATTCTACTTTGTGAGCGACTGGCATTAAAGTTGTGAGCAAGTAATTTGGCCACTGTATAAATCAGTTTGCTCTGGAGCCATCCTTCCTGAGCTAAGACAAAAATGTGTGAGCTGGAGGCTAAAAAACGGTGAGCTAGCTCACACTAACTCAGCTTAGAAGGGAACACTGGTCTTCAGATGTCCATTTCCACACATTAAACTTCTGGGAAAGATGCAGGATTGGTCACACTATGGCTGAGTCCAGACTGGCAGTTTGCCCCGATATAGGCACGTTTGAGAAACGTTCCACAACTGGATTAAAGGGTCCGTTCACACAGGCACATCAGTCAGGCGTTCCTCACCCGTACTCAACCCGTCTTGTAACACTTCACTCCCAAGTTTAAAAGATACCTGGTGAAAGTGGTAGCAAACTCTGGAAAGCACGATTATCTCGTGTCCATCCTGCACCAACAAAGCGTGGATGACAAAAGCCGCGTTTCCCTTGTGTGCTTGTGCGCATAAGCGCACATCTCCAAATTGGCAAAAAAAGAAAGCCGCGCCTTACAGCCATGCCTCAGGGCCAACAGTGTCAATGATCCCTCACGCCTCCTCACAGTAGGCTCCCGCATCAGTTGGCGCGGTGTGGCTGGGAAAGCCCGGAATAGTTTGTTCCAGCTCTTTTTTGCCACGACTCCCTCCCACTTCAAACTGCCAGTCTGAACTCAGCCTATGTTTACACCAGTAGCAGAGAGGCTGTAGATATCGGTTACCCTCAACTTGTCTATTTCCTCACAGGATTTGGGAAATATTTTTGCCAGTTTTGTAGATGTCAGAAAGAGTTAGATTGGCAGATAACCTGAAGTAGCAAGTTTCGCAGAGGATGATGACCGCTAAAAAGGCCCTCCTTTATAGAACTATTTTCTGAGCCTTTCTGAACCTCTGACATTTGGGTGTTCGGAGTTCTATGCTCTGCTGCCAACAGGAACCGCTCCCTGCCCTCCTCTAAGCGACAGCCCTTCAAAGACTTAAACAGAGCAATCATGTCGCCCCTCAACCTCCTCTTCTCCAGACTGAACATTCCCAAGTC
Organism: Gekko japonicus; assembly: GCF_001447785.1. Classification (NCBI taxonomy): domain Eukaryota; kingdom Metazoa; phylum Chordata; class Lepidosauria; order Squamata; family Gekkonidae; genus Gekko; species Gekko japonicus. Next base: position 13,899 of record NW_015170499.1, read on the forward strand.
CCTCAGCCTTTCCTCATAGAGCTTGGTCTCCAGCCCCAAATAATCCCCATCGCTCTCCTCTGCACCTGCTCCATTCTGTCCACATCCTTTTTGAAGTGAGGCCTCCAGTGAGCCAACTATAGGAAAGTTTTACCTTTGTATGGATTCTCTGAGGAACACGAAAGTTGGATCTGTGCCTCAGGTAGGGATGGGCATGAACTGGGGAAATGCAATTCAGTTCGTGGTTTGCGGCTGAACCACAAGCTGAACCCCGGTCCGGTATACTCGTTTACAAGCAGAACTGGTTTGCGAGGTTCGTGGCCCTGCAAACCCCATGGAAAGGGATCACAGTCCCTTTAAATGGGGTTTGCAGAAAGCCCCCCAAAATAGCTGAGCGGTGGGGAGCACCTTGCTCCCTGCCACTCAGCTGTTTCAGGCTGTCTTGTGCAGTCCCTTTAAACTTCAAAAGGACTGCAGAAGAGAGCCTGGAAAACAGCAACCAGCAAATGGGGGGGGGGGGGACCTCCAGGGAAGGGATTTCCATCTCACCTTTCTGCTGGATCCAGTGAGCTGCCGCCAGGAGAAAGGTAGGAAGCAAGCTCTAACTGGAAGGAAGATCTTCCCTTCCCCCCCCCTTTCTGCTGGCTGTGGGGAGCCACCATGGCTTTTCACAGGGAGCAGAAAGCAGGGGTTTCACAGGGAGCAGAAAGCAGGGTTTAAATGGCTCCAAGAAATTTAAACCAAACAGCTGAGCAGCAAGAAGCTCCCCCTGCTTTCTGCTCTTCATGAACTGTCACGAGCCACCACAAAGTGTGCCCAAAATTCATGGTAGTTCATTCCAGTAGTTCAGTTCATGAACTTTGGTTCATGATCCCCAAACAGGCCAAACGTCATGAAAACCTTTGGTTCGTCAGCCAGTCTGTGCCCATTCCTAGACTCAGGCTCTTGTTACACACTGAGAACTGATGGGATTCTTCCCCTAGGTGGACTCCCCGATGCGAAAGGAGATATCAGTCAATCCTTCAACCCACAGAGCCCAAGCCCATTTTTACTTTCTTCCCTGTGGGATCTTTTTGAGCCTTCCCACATGACTAAAGCTCTTTCTATAATCCGAGCATTTATAACATTTCTTCCCAGTTACGGTAAGGTTTCTGTGTCGATTCAAGCTCTTTACAACAGTTTACATTGTTTCAGTGCTTTATATGATCTGTGGTTGTCCTTTAGGTGTGAAATAGGTGAAAAGCTCTTTTCACAGGCTACACAGTTACATGCTTTCTCCTTGTATGGGTTCTCAGATGATTTTGAAGAGTGCCACGCTGACTGAATCTCTTTCCACAATCTGAGCATTCAAAAGGTTTCTCCCCTGTGTGTGTTCTTCGATGCTGCTGAAGACTGGCACTGTGACCAAACCTCTTTCCACACTCTGAGCATTCAAAAGGTTTCTCCCCTGTGTGTGTTCTTCGATGCTGCTGAAGACTGGCACTGTGACCAAACCTCTTTCCACACTCTGAGCATTCAAAAGGTTTTTCCCCTGTATGGGTTCTTTGATGCTGTAGAAGATTGGCATTCAAATTGAATTTCTTTCCGCACTCTGAGCATTCATAAGGTTTCTTGCCTGTATGGCTTATTTGATGCTGTTGAAGTTGGTCTCTCCAGGTGAATCTCTTTCCACACTCTGAGCATTCAAACGGTTTCTCCCCTGTGTGGATTCTTAGATGCTGTTGAAGATTGCCACTTTGACTGAACCCCTTTCCACACTCTGAGCATTCAAAAGGTTTCTGACCTGTGTGGGTTCTTTGATGCTGTTGAAGATAGTCACTCCTACTGAATTTCTTTCCACACTCTGAGCATTCAAAAGGTTTCTGACCTGTGTGGGTTCTCTGATGCTGCTGAAGATGGCTACTTCTACTGTATTTCTTTCCACACTCTGCACATTCAAAAGGTTTCTCCCCTCTGTGGGTTACTTGATGCCGTAGAAGATGACCACTCCTATTGAATCTCTTTCCACACTCTGAGCATTCAAAAGGCTTCTCCCCTGTGTGGATCCTTAGATGCTCTAGAAGATGGCCACTCCTACTGAATCTCTTTCCACATTCTGAGCATTCAAAAGATTTCTCCTTTGTATAGGTTCTTTGATGCCATTGAAGATGGCCACTCTGACCAAATTTATTTCCATCCTCTGAGAATTCAAAAGGTTTCTCCCCTCTGTGGATTTGATGTTGTCGAAGAGTGCCACTCTGACTCAACCTCTTTCCACTCTCTGAGAATTCAGAAGACTTCTCCCCTCTGTGGATTCTTTGGTGAACAAGGAGCTGCGATCTGTATTTGAAGTACTTTCCACAACGAAAGCATTTATGTGCCTTCATTATGCTGCGCTTTAGAAAACATATACCGCCCTTTCTTCCATCAGAGAACGTCATTCCACCCTCTGAGCAGATAAATGGATTCTCCCCTGAGTGAGTCCTATGGTGTTGAACAAGGTCTGATTTCTCTGAGAAGCTCTTGCCACAGTCTGAGCAGCTATAAGGTTTCTCTCCTGTATGTGTTCTCAGATGTCTAATTAGTTCTGCTCTACCAAGGATGCTCTTTCCACACTCCAGGCACTGATCGGTTTTCTTTCCACTGTGGATTTGTGAATGGATGTTATACTGGATTTCATCTGAGAAGTTCATACCACATTCCAAGCACTTGAATGTTTCCTCCACCGTGTGAATTACTTCTTGAAAAGCCCCCCCTTGGCAAGGAATATTTTTATCCCTCTTCTCAACCATATGGCTTCCTTTTGGCCTCTTACGCCTGCCTTGATTCCTGAAGTTTCCTCTCAGGTCTTCATTCCTGACTTCATCTGGCGATAGAGGATGCAGTTTCTCATCCTCCTCATTCCTCAGATCCTCCCCTGCTGGAATAAAGAGAGAGATCCTGTTAGAACTCATGCAAAGAGGTCTGATTTGCCATTTAATTTACAGCTGCACTCTCAATATTTCAGCGTCTTCTTCCTGATGCACACTGAAGTATAGAATAATAAACCCTTTAAAAGTACATTAAGCCTCCTGGATGGACTCTGTCCATTTCTAATGCTCCCCACCTGTATGATTTCTTTGATGTGAACTAAGGGCTGTTTTTTTGACTGAAGCTCCTCCTGCACTCTAACTAATTATACAGTTTCTCTCCTGAGGGAATTCTTTGGCTAAAGATCTTTGCAAAGGCCACATTTGCATTCCCCTTTTCCCGAGAATGGATCCTCTCATTTGCACAGAGGTCTTTGTCCCTTCTTTTTTTGATTGACCTTTCTTCATGGACTGGGATTTCAGGGAAGCCCTCTCTTCGGCAAGGCATGGTCTTATCCCTCCTCTTACTTGCGTGGCTTCCCTCCTGCCTCTGTGGTCCATCTCCATCTCTGAAATTTCCTTTAGCATCTTCATCCTTGGCTATTTCCAAAGAATACCCCTCAAATTGCCCAACCATGTCTGCTACATCTGCTTCTGGAGTAAAGAAGGAGCCAGTTTGGTGTAGTGGTTAAGTGTGCGGACTCTAATCTGGGAGAACCAGGTTTGATTCTCTACTCCTCCACTCGCAGCTGCTGGATGACCTTGGGCAAGCCACAGTCCTGTCAGAGCTGTCCTTGAAAAAGAGCAGTTTCTGCCAGAGCTCTCTCAGCCCCACCTACCTCACAGGGTGTCTGTTGTGGGAAGGGAAGGGGAGGGGAAAGGAGTTAGTAAGCCGCTCTGAGAGAAGGGCAGGGTATAAATCCAATCTCCTCCTCTTCTTCTTCTTCGCAGCCAGGCAAGAAGCCAGGCCACCAATCAGGCCCTGCTCATTAATGGGCATACAATTCCCTCATCAGAACTTCTTTCCCACCAAACTAAGTAGCTGGTCGCACTTTGCTCCAGCAGAGCTGTTTTTAATATTCTGCCTATACCTCCCCTCCCCACCTCCTGTGCAGGTACTTTCAGGGGAAAAGTGGCAGAGAATTTATTTATTTATTTATTTGTTAAATTTATACCCCGCCCTCCCCGGATGGGCTCAGGGTGGCTAACAAATGAGGCACATATGCCAAAATTCCACAGGTAAAAACAGAATAAAACGATCATTCCTATAAAAATACAAGTGCTCTAGATGTCACAGATAACAGATGGGGTCACAACATAACAAAGTGGTCCCAGAGCAACACGATAGACTCCAGGTGGTCCAGCGATCCGTCCTTCCTCCCAGGGCCGTCTCCTTCCCCGATGACACCCACTCCATTTAGTGGTGGTGGTACGGTGGTGGTATAGTGACAGTGGCGGCTCCTACTCAAAAGCCTGGCGGAAGAGCTCCGTCTTACAGGCCCTGCGGAACTCCTCCGGGAGCTCGTTCCACCAGGTAGGAGCCGCCATCGAGAACGCCCTGGCCCTGGTGACAGCGAATTTAATATCTTTGGGACCTGGGGTTACCAATCGATGTTGAGTCCCCGACCGTAGTGCCCTTGGGGGAACATATGGAGAAAGGCGGTCCCTCAGGGATGCCGGACCCTGGCCATATTGTTTCCCCGTTGTTCCCATTTGACTCGCCATGCAGCTCTCTTGATATCCTGCGCTTGACAATTAAATCCAATACGCTATCAAGATATCCAGTCCGGCAACTACACAGAGAGAGTTTCCTTCTTGATGTGAGGAGAGCCAAGAAGGAGCTGGC
>NW_015170500.1:0-945 GCF_001447785.1 Gekko japonicus
TCTAGCAGGGCTCTTCTTAGGTTCTTATCTCCACCTCCTAAGCCATTCTCCCCTGGCATTGGTTAGCTTGTGCTCTGTATAACGCCCCCCCCCCCAAGGCTTCCTGCCTGCTCCCACTTCCACAGCAAACACCTGCCTTCTCTCCCTGTCCCTATGAAGTCACAGCGACTTGTGGCCACCCTGTAGTGTTTTGAAGGGAAGAGACGTTTAGAGGTGGTTTGCCATGGCCTGCCTCTGCATAGTGACCCTGGGCTTCCTTGGTGGTCTCCCATCCAAGTGTTAACCCGGGCCGACCCTGCTTAGCGTCTGAGATCCAACGAGATTGGTCTAGGCTGGGCCATTCAGGTCAGGGCTCCCTTCGGTTAGCGTCTTATCTGACCCAGGTTTTAGGTGGAAGAAAGATGACTGTGGGCTGGATGGTGCAACCGTTGGATGGATTCGTGGTTGGTTGAAAAACCGTACCCGACGAGTGCTCGTAAATGGCTCTGCATCTACGTGGAGGGAAGTCTCGACAAGTGGAGTGCTGCAGGGCTCGGTCCTCGGCCCGGTGTTGTTCAATGTTTTTATAAATGACCTGGAGGAAGACATAGAGGGAATGCTTATCAGATTTGCAGATGACACGAAGCTGGGTGGGGTTGCTAATTCTGAAGAAGACAGAGTCCGGATTCAAAATGATCTAGATAGGCTGGAACAGTGGGCTGAGACAAATAAAATGGATTTCAATAGAGATAAATGCAAAGTCCTACACTTAGGTACAAAAAATCAAAGGCATAGATATAGAATGGGAGGGACTTGGCTTGACAGCAGCACATGTGAAAGGGATCTGGGTGTTCCGGTTGATCACAAGCTAAACATGAGCCTGCAGTGTGATGTGGCTGCGAAGAAAGCTAATGCAATCTTAGGATGCATTCACAGAAGCCTTGTGTCCAGATCACGGGAGGTGGT
>NW_015170500.1:963-5413 GCF_001447785.1 Gekko japonicus
TCCTGCAGAGTGCAGGGGGTTGGACTAGATGATCTGCAAGGTCCCTTCCATCTCCAACATTCTATGATTCTATGACTTGTTAACAGAAAGTTAAGTTATCACAGCTATTATAACTTGTGAGCCCAATGCTCCCTCTAAGCTTTGGAGTCTTGTGAGCAAAAATCCTACTTTGTGAGCTCCTGGCATTAAAGTTGTGAACAAGCAATTTGGCTGCTGCATAAATTAGTTTGCTCTGGAGCCCTCCTTCCTGAGCTGAGACAAAAATGTGTGAGCCGGAAGCTAAAAAAACCCTGTGAGCTAGCTCACACTAACTTGGCTTAGAGGGAATACTGCTTGTGACCACATAAACAGGTATCTTCAGTGGCTTTGGGGCCTTTAATTGTGTTTTACTGCTTATCGCAGTTGCCGCTTCTAATATGCGGTTCTTATTGCTGTGTTGCTGTCTTAATTTATTTTATCATTCACCATTACATTAAATTAAACGTATTACTAAAAAGCTGGTCTTCGTAACGTTGCATTTTTAAATGTACGATCGCGAGCCGTCTCGGGCGCTGTATTGCAAAAGCAGGGGCTGGAAAACCTACAATCTCTCAAATCAAAAGGGGGGAAAATTCCCTCCCCAACGCTCAGGTTGACTCTGTTCCTTGTTCGACAGCAGAGGTGTTTCTCCCCCCCCCCCTCCAATATTTCCCATTCCCGCCCTTGTGAGTGGTTCTGCCTGGCAGGGTGTTGAAGGAACGGCTGGCGCTGCTCCCATCCTCCCCGCATCTCTGTGTGAGGCGGTTCCCATAGCAACGGCCAATCGGAGAAAGGGGATGCAGCCGGCCCCTGGCCAGCCAGGCAGGCTCAGCTGATGGGTGTGGTGAACGGCAGCCTGGGAGGAAGGGAGGTGTGTGTGTGGGGGGGGGGAGTTGTTCTGCACATGGCTGCAAAACAGGAATTGCTTTTTTCTCCTGCCTCTGCAGCCTTTGGGGACCCACAGAAACCTTTTCCTTTCCCTCTTTCGCTGCTCTAAGCTGAAGTGCCCAACGATGTTACTTGGATCCAAGTGTTGTAGGGTCAGGCAGCAATATTCCGGAGAATCCAATGTTGTTGTTCAGTCGCACAGTCGAGTCCGACTCTTTTAGCGACCCCATGGGCCAGATCACGCCAGGCCTTCCTGTCTTCCACTGTCCTCTGAAGTTGGCTCAATTTCATGTTCGTTGCATCTATGACACTGTCTAACCATGTCATCCTTTGCACAGAAACCTTTTCCTTTCCCTCTTCCGCTGCTCTAAGCTGAAGTGCCCAACAATGTTACTTGGATCAAAGTGTTGTAGGGTCAGGCAGCAATCTTCCGGAGAATCCAATGTTTGGGAGTCAAAGAACCAGAGCTTGATTTCTTTTAGGATTGACTGATTTGATCTCCTTGCAGTCCAAGGGACTCTCAAGAGTCTTCTCCAGCACCCTAGTTCAGAAGAATCTATTCTTCGGCGCTCGGTCTTCCTTATAGTCCAACTCTCGCAGCCATACATGACTACTGGGAATACTATTGCTTTGACCATGCGGACTTTTGTTGGCAGGGTGATATCTCTACTTTTTATCATGCTGTTTAGGTTCGCCATCGCTTTCCTCCCAAGGAGCAGGCCAGAGCTCACATTAAAATATAAGTTCGCCATCTGCTGTAGATAAAGCAATTGGCGCAACCAATCCAATGGTTGGGAGTCAAAGAACCAAAGCTGGGGGGGCGGAGGGAGAATGAGGACGATTTTTGCGAGGACCCCGGAAAGGAAGGGCCCCTTTCTACCCCAGCTCCTGTGCATACCACTAGACTCTCCCCCGGTCCAGCCACATGTATGTGTGAATAATTTTTAGTCAAGTCATCGTAGGTGACTTATGGCGACCTCGTAGGGTTTTCGACACAAGAGATGTTCAGAGGCGGCCTGCCATTGCCTGACTCTGCCAAAATACTAGAACTCGAGGGCATCCCATGAAGTTGATGGGTAGTAGGTTGGGGACAGACAAAAGGAAAGACTACTTTACGCAGAGAGGGATTCAAATGTGGAAGTTGCTGCCAGAAGATGTTGTGATGGCCACAGGAATAAACAGCTTTAAAAGGGGATTAGGGAGTTACATGGAGGAGAGGTCCATCAGTGGCTACTCGCCATGGTGGCTGGAGGCACACATTCAGAGGCGCTAAGCCTCTGATTCCCATAGCCAGGAGGCAACATCAGGGAAAGACTGAAAAGTACTGGAAGCGCTCGGCATAGTGAAATCAGCTCAAGGTTTATTGATTACATCAGGAACTGGAATAACGAAGCCGGTCCAAGCCCGGCTTAAATGCGTGTAAAACACCACACTCAGCACACAACCAATCCCCGTGATAGGTCCTATTTACAGTAGCATTCCCGATAGGTCAACCCGCAGATCTGGGCGAACCCATTGGTGCGCCCTAGGATCTGCGGTGGCTATTGTCTGTTGGATCCAAGGTCCGGTCTGTGCTAAACCGCATGGCCGGCCCACGTGGCCGTGGCCGTGGCCATGTTTGAACCACGTCACATTACAAAGACCTTGGTCTCTATTCCCTGTTGTTGGCCCTCCAGAGGAGCTGGTGTGAGACAGGATGCTGGACTAGATGGACCACCGGTCTGCTCCAGCAAGGTCTTCTGATGTTCTTATGAAAACCTTGGCCTCTATGCCCTGTTGCTGGACCTCCAGAGGAACTGGATGGCCACTGTGTGAGACAAGATGCTGGACTAGATGGACCACCGGTCTGCTCCAGCAAGGTCTTCTGATGTTCTTATGAAAACCTTGGCCTCTATGCCCTGTTGCTGGCCCTCCAGAGGAACTGGCTGGCCCCTGTGTGAGACAGGATGCTGGACTAGATGGACCACCGGTCTGCTCCAGCAAGGTCTTCTGATGTTCTTATGAAAACCTTGGCCTCTATGCCCTGTTGCTGGCCCTCCAGAGGAACTGGCTGGCCCCTGTGTGAGACAGGATGCTGGACTAGATGGACCACCGGTCTGCTCCAGCAAGGTCTTCTGATGTTCTTATGAAAACCTTGGCCTCTATGCCCTGTTGCTGGCCCTCCAGAGGAACTGGCTGGCCCCTGTGTGAGACAGGATGCTGGACTAGATGGACCACCGGTCTGCTCCAGCAAGGTCTTCTGATGTTCTTATGAAAACCTTGGCCTCTATGCCCTGTTGCTGGCCCTCCAGAGGAACTGGCTGGCCCCTGTGTGAGACAGGATGCTGGACTAGAGGGACCACTGCTCTGATCCAGCAGGACTGCTGTGATGACCCTGAACGTCCTTGACGGTCTCTCATCCAAGTACTAACCAGAGCTGATACTGCTTAGCTTCCAAGCGCTGATGAGACCCTGTTCGCCTGGGACAGCCAGGTCAGGCCCACCTATCTTGGTGGGGGGAAACCGCTATCAAGGTACACCCCGCCTGTTGAGACCCCTCCTGCAGTTTTCAAGGGAGGAGACCTTCAGAGGTGGCTTGCCGTCGCCGGCCTCTGTGTAGGCACCGGTGGTCTCCCATCGAAGAACTGACCGGGCCCGACCCTGCTTAGCTTCTGAGATGTGATGAGATCGGGCTTGCCTGGGCCATCCAAGTTAGGGCAGAGATGATGTCTTAGAGTGTCCCTTGCTCGAAAGCCAGTCGAGTCCGACTCTAGGGTCGCGGTGCTCATCTCCGTTTCAAAGCCAAAGAGCCAGCGCTGTCCGAAGACGTTTCCGTGGTCATGTGGCCGGCATGACTAAACACCAAGGCGCACGGAACGCTGTGACCTTCCCACCGAAGTGGTACCTATTGATCTACTTGCCGTTTGAACTGCTAGGTTGGCAGGAGCTGGAACTAGAGACGGGAGCTCACTCCGTCATGCGGCAACCCGGGTCTCGAACTGCTGAACTACTGACCTTCCACAGCCTGCAGTTCAGCATCTTAACCACTTGAGCCACCGCAGAGATGATGTCTTAGAGTGTAAAATGCCGGCTGTGACATATGGGACCCGTGCACACCCGGCCGTTAGGAAATAGATCCAATCGATACCGTTGCATGTGAAACTGGGAAGGTACCGATTTTATTCATTTTACTCAAAGTATTTCTGTGCCTCCTTTCCACCCAGTTCAGGGTCCCCAAGGCAACATGCATCTGAGTGGCAAGTTAAAGCGTCGACATACATATTAGGCTGTTTCCGCCTGGGCATTTTTCCCTGCATGGAATGTGGGAAGCCTCGAATTACACAGGAACATCACAGGGCTCCTGGGACTCCTGGGGCTTTGTCCTTTAAAGGAGAACAAAAAAGAACCTACTTCGATCTGGTTTCAAAGGGGGAAGCCGCGGGGTGGCTGTGGGTGGCGGATGCTTCAACGAGGGCAGAACATAAGATCATGAGAGAAGCCAGTGTTGGATCAGGCCAGTGGCCCATCCAGTCCAACACTCTGCGCTGTCCGAAGACGTTTCCGT
>NW_015170500.1:5905-9591 GCF_001447785.1 Gekko japonicus
TGTTCTTTCTGCTGGCTCGCAGTGGTTAATCCGTCGCCATGTTCTTTCTGCTGGCTCGCCATGTTCTTTCTGCTGGCTCGCAGTGGTTAAGTGTACTGGTTAAGTGCGCGGACTTTAATCTGGGAGAACAGGGTTTGAGTCCCCACTCCTCCACTTGCACCTGCTGATGTGACCTTGGGTCAGTCACAAGCTCTGGCACAGCTGTCCTTGAAAAAGAGCCATTTCTGTCAGAGTTCTCTCAGCCCCACCCACCTCATAGGGTGTCTGTTGTGGGGAGGGGAAGGGAAAGGAGTTTGTAAGCCGCTCTGAGACTACAAGTGAAGGGCGGGGTATAAATCCAATCTCTTCTTCTTCTTCTTCTTCTTCTTCTTCTTCGTGGCTCACCACATTGCCCAGCCACCACTGCTGCCCTCCAGTATTGGAGGTAGGGTGCCCCCCCACTCCTAAGGAGTGGATACCCATTTGTCTAATTGCCATTTTAAGGGCTTTCGAGCCGCTGGGTGGGCGGGAGCTAGGACAAGGGCCGGGAGTTCACTCCGGCCGCGGTGGGACTCGAACAGCTGTTAAGGCTGTTCGGAGATAGATGACTTGCAGGCATTTACTGCCTGCGCCACCACTCCCATTCCCAGTAGTATTATGCGACCAACAACCTGACGCAACCCAGACCAACGTCGGCCATCATTGTATTCGTTGTACTGGCACTTTATACTTTATTACATTTAGGACTGTATTGTGATTTTATCAATCTTCTTGTTTTAGTGTTTTTATACAGTTTGTATAAAAGATTGGGAAAGATTGAAGGTCAAAGAAGACAGGGACAGCAAAGGATGAGCTGGTTAGACAGTGTCATAGATGCAACAAACATGAAATTGAGCCAACTTCAGAGGAAGACTTGAAGGCCTGGCGGGATCTGGTCCATGGGGTCGCGAAGAGTCGGACTCGACTGTGCGACTGAACAACAACAAAAAACCCCACCACACGACCTCCAACAGAGGGGCAAGTAGGTTCTTGTAATATTGTGTATCTTTGCTGGGGTGAGGTACCATCTAGTCAAGATCTTATAACTCTGAAGTTGGATATTTAGGGACTTGGAGGTAAAAGATGGGGAAGTCCATATTTTATCCCATTCCTTGTCAGTAAGAGGGATGACACAGTCTGACTAAAGCGTTTGGTAGCTTAACTTACAGTTTGGGCTTGGTATGATCAGATCGTTATATAAGACTGAAATAAGGTTCTTAAAGTCTGATCTGTCTGTTTTTAGAATTCTTTCAAAGAGGGTTAGTGGTCTTGAAAGGTTTGAGCCTTTCCACAGATTGTCTACCAGGTGTTTCGCCTGATCATATTTGTACCAAGGTATAGAACATTTGTGTTTTTGTTCAATGCTGGCTTGAGAGACTATTTCATTTCCTCGCAATATCGTAAACGATTGCGTGATGTTTTGTTGTTTCCAGTTTGGTGTAGTGGTTAAGTGCGCGGACTTTAATCTGGGAGAACCGGGTTTGATTCCCCACTCCTCCACTTGCACCTGCTGATGTGACCTTGGGTCAGTCACAAGCTCTGGCACAGCTGTCCTTGAAAAAGAGCCATTTCTGTCAGAGTTCTCTCAGCCCCACCCACCTCACAGGGTGTCTGTTGTGGGGAGGGGGAGGGAAAGGAGTTTGTAAGCCGCTCTGAGACTCCAAGTGAAGGGCGGGGTATAAATCCAATCTCCTCTTCTTCTTCTTCTAAAGGCTGTTTTGGGGTAACCGGGTTTGAACCATGACTGTCCAGTCAATGTAGTGATGGGCGAGGTTCTTCGGGCTAGACATCTTTTCCTTGTGCCCCATAATTTAAATGTATTTTGCAGAAATATATTTTTATTTATGCCATTTGGTCTATTAGCGGCCGGAGTTCATTAGTTGCTGTAGATTTTCCGAGCTGTACGGCCGTGGTCTTGGCATTGTTTCACCAGCAGCTGTGACTGGCATCCTCAGAGGTGTAACACAGAAAGATGGAGGACTCTCTGTGTCGAGGCCTCTCCAGGCAGCTGGAAACCCGACTGTGCATTCTCTTGGAACTCCCTGGAGGAATGGCATGATAAAAATGGATAGACAAACAGATGGAAGCTCGGAATAGGAACTGCTGCTCACAGCCAGTACGTTCACCCCATATTTTCAGCTCTGACCAACTTGGCCAGTTCGGTGTCGTGGTTAAGTGTGCGGACTCTAATCTGGGAGAACCAGGTTTGATTCCCCACTCCTCCGCATGCAGCTGCTGGTGTGACCTTGGGTCAGTCACAAGTTCTCTCAGAGCTGTTCTCTCAGGAGCAGTCCTCGAGAGAGCTCTCTCAGCCCCACCGACCTCACAGGGTGCCTGTTGGGGGGAGAAGAAGAAGAAGAAGAAGAGATTGGATTTATACCCTGCCCTTCACTACCCAAAGGTGTCTCAGAGTGGCTTACAAACTCCTTTCCCTTCCCCTCCCCACACCCTGTGAGGTAGGTGGGGCCGAGAGAGCTCTTGGCAGAAACTGCTGTTTTTCAAGAACAGCTCTTATCAGAACTATGGCCTACCCAAGGTCATCCAGCCAGGTGCATGTGGAGGAGTGGGGAATCAAACCCGGTTTTCCCAGATTAGAGTCCGCGCACTTAACCACTACACCTGGGGAAGGGAAAGGAGATTGCAAGCCGCTTGGAGACTCCGAGTGAAGGGTGGGGTATAAATCCAATTTCCTCCTCCTCCTCCTCCGTTTTAACAGGGTTTTGAAGTGGTGCAAAAATATGCACCACCTGTCAGATCAGAGACCAGAGTTAGACAAAAGAAATATGTGTTGTTTGGCCTGAGAAGAGACAATTCTCTCCCTCTATCGCTAAGCTTTTAAGAAATTGCAGGAAGCGCACATTACATCTTACATTCAGGTGGGGTAGCCGTGTTGGTCGGAAGCCGCAGAACCAAGTTTGAGTCCAGTGGCACCTTTAAGACCAATAAAGTTTATTTTGGGTATTAGCTTTCATGCACACGAAAGCGTATACCCAGAATAAAACTTTGTTGGTCTTAAAGGTGCCACTGGACTCATTACATCTGACACATCCTAAAACAATCTCATAAACTGTAGTTTCAGGCAGGTAGCCGTGTTGGTCTGCCACAGAAGAACTAGATTCGAGTCTAATGAACACTTTCAAATCCAACAGGATGTTTGATGTACACATTTTCTGGAGTCAAAGCTCCCTTGGACTTTGACTCTCAAAATGCTTTTATCCTGAAATCTTGCTGGTCTCTAAGATGCTACTGGACTTGAATTGAGCTCTAATAAACTATCCAATTTATGTTATTGTACAAATTGATGCCAGTACATGTGATGGTTTGAATGTGGAAAATATGGTACCCTGATCCTATATATGTCATTACTAGTCATCAGAGGTCATTTCGTAGAAAAAGAGGTGGAGGAGCTCATTAGCATAGCTCATTAGCATAGCTCATTTGCATAACTTATTTGCATATGCCACACACCCTGACATCACTGGACGTGTGTCAGAAGGCAACACCCACCGCTCAGGCTCCACTGGACTGTTTTGGATTGCTAGCTATTGGGGGGGGGGGGAATGTGCAGATCTGTCCTCGCAGAGGAGGGAGAGCTCGTACCTGAATAAAACTTTGTCTTAAAGGTGCCACTGGACTGTTTTGGATTGCTAGCTATTGGGGGGGGGGAC
>NW_015170500.1:9691-12141 GCF_001447785.1 Gekko japonicus
GGGGGAATGTGCAGATCTGTCCTCGCAGAGGAGGGAGAGCTTGTACCTGAATAAAACTTTGTCTTAAAGGTGCCACTAGACTGTTTTGGACTCTGCAACTTACCCGGCTGCTTCTTGCTCTGACTGAGGGCTGTTGGGAGCAGGGGGTGGGGCTTGTTGCATGTGCCCGCCCCATGGGCTCTTTACTGCCAGAGCTCCACTCCTGTGCGCTCCTGTAGGAAATGACCCCTGCTAGCCATGTTTATAACTCTTTATATTGTCTGGCAATCCACACCATTTAATAAAACTGGTTTTCATTGGGATCAGGGCTATTTTTGGGCAGGAACGCACAGGAACGGAGTTCCGGCTGGCTTCAGAGGTGGCCACACCCACTACGGGCAGCCAAAACCTCTGTGTGCGTGGCTACAGAGGGAAGGCCTGGAGAGCGGTGACCCCCCCCAGCAACTCCGAGGCGGGGGGGGGGGGGGGGGGGCCTGGAAGGATCGGGGCGCCCGGGCAAGCCAAGGGAAGGCATGGGGGTGTGGCCTAATATGCTAATGACTGCACTGTCATGGGTGTGGCCTGATATGCTGATGAGCTTCTGGTGTTGGGTGTTGCCTGTTATGCTAATGAGTTCCTGCTGGGCTTTTTCTACAAAAAAAGCCCTGATTGGGATCGATACCCTGTGTTTGTATTAGCAGAGCCCGAACTGTCCGGCGTGCCTCCCCCCACCCCCGCCCCAGGACCAATGCCCATGAACTGCGATCCCTCATGTGGCTGCCGCTGTGGCCGAAATGTGGAACAGGGCAAGTGGCATGGCGTCCACTCCTACTTACAGCTTTTCTGTGAGGACTGCGCCAGAGCTTCTCCGGATGAGGACCCTGAGCCAGCAGCCCCTCCAGCCTGCACTGCGTGGAACTCTGTCCTCTGGGAGGTAAGGATCGTGCCCTTTGTACAGGGTGGAGGGGTTCAAATACCAGCTTGGGTTGCGGTCTTTTACTGTCAGGCCCTTGAAGAAGAAGAAGAAGAAGAAGAGATTGACTTCCTTCCCCACCAGGGACTTGGATGGACTGTCCCCTCTTTATTATATCTTTATCACATTTTGATATAATTTAAGGCTTGTCGTTGTTTATTGTTGAGCACAGATTATTTCCTTTGTTTTACCCACCTGGAGGTTGGCAGACCTAATTTAGCCTACGGGGGGGAAAAGAGGTTCTGAAAGACTGCCCACTCCCAGTCTTCAAAAATTAGGTTTGGCATGGTATTCCTTCCCCACCAGGGACAATTAGAGCCAGTTGGGTGTAGTGGTGAGGAGCGCAGACCCTAATCTGGGAGAACCAGGTGTCAGGCACCTTAGTCAGGTGACAACACACAGGGCTTCATAAGAAGAGAACTGTTTATTAGTGGATCCAGTACTAAAGAACACGTGTACAGCTTGTGTCAGGGATGGCCATCAGTACTAGGGTCTCTGACTTATAGTGAAATCAAACATTCCCCCTGTAAGCATGAGCCAATGGATATATCTCGCGCATGGGGCAAAGCAAGCGGGCATACCAGAAAAACCGTTAACTTTCCCAGCCGTGGTAACTGCAGCTGGAACATCTACAAGGTCAAGCATAAGAAAGCAGCTGAGCAAGATAGAACTGAGAACGAGAGGGAGGGTACTCCTCCACTTTCCAGAACTATGACAGGGCTACCTGACACCAGGTTTGATTCTCCACTTCTCCACATGCAGCTGCTGGGGTGACCTTGGGTCAGTCACAAGTTCTCTCGGAGCTGTTCTCTCAAGAGCAGTTCTCGATGCTTTCATGTGCGTGCACACTTCTTCAGATACCTGTGCTGAAGAAGTGTGCAGGCACACGGAAGCTTATACCCAGAATTTAACTTTGTTGGTCTTTAAAAAAAACAAACACACACACCAAAAAAGTGTGGGTATTTTGTGTGTGTGGGTGTGCTTGCATGCCTGGAAGACATGGTGACTTCTGACGACCCCTAGTGGGACTTGGACATTTCAGAGAGGTGGCTTGATAACCTGCCTCTGGTATTCCTTGGAGGTCTCCCTCCCAATTACTTGCCAAGGTCAGCCCTGCTTCGTTTCCGAGATCTGATGAGATCAGCTATCCAGGACAGGGCAACTTTATTAGTCTTAAAGGTGCCACTGGAAGCAAACTTAAACACCTATATTGTTATTTTGTTATAACAATCTATCTGCTTTTTTTTTTTTTCTAATTTTTTTTTCTAATAGCCAGTTCTTCAGAATTCCCAGCTTTAACTTTTTAAAAAACTAGATCTCGAGCCTCTTTCATTGATGAGATATATCTCTAGAACAAAAAGGGAGACAGACAGACAGGCAGGCAGGCAGGCAGGCAGGCAGGCAGGCAGGCAGGCAGGCAGGCAGGCAGGAAGGAAGGCAGGCAGGCAGGCAGGAAGGAAGGAAGGAAGGAAGGAAGGAAGGAAGGAAGGAAGGAAGG
>NW_015170500.1:12635-13642 GCF_001447785.1 Gekko japonicus
AGGTCCTTGGAACTCTCAGTTTTCATTTTTTTTTTTTAAGTAAGTCACAAGCCCTTTTTGTTGTGGAGATTATAGCTCTTCAATGAAAAGTCAGAAGACTTAGTAGATAGATCATTATAAAGTCATAGTGATATAGCAGTCTAGCAACCGCTGATTTTAAAAAGGTCCCAGACCCCAGATGCCAGCCTCCAGGTGGTTCCTGGAGGCTTCCCCGAATCACAGCCAGTGTTCCCTCTAAGCTGAGTTTGTGTGAGCTAGCTCACCGTTTTTTAGCCCCCAGCTCACACGTTTTTGTCTCGGCTCAGGAAGGAGGGCTCCAGAGCAAACCAATTGATGCCGTAGCCACATCGCCCGCTCACCACTTTAATGCCAGTAGCTCAGAAAGTAGGATTTCTGCTCACAAGACTCCACGGCTTAGAGGGAGCATTCTCCAGGCGACAGAGATCAGTTCCCCTGGAGAAAACGGATGCTTGGGAGGGAGGGCTCTCTGGCATTGTACCCCACTGGGATCCCTGCCCTCCCCGGGCTCCATCCCCAAATCTCCAGGAGTTTCCCAACCTGGACCTGGCAACCCTGCCCCCCGCCAGTGGCCAAGGGTCCCACTGGCCTACGGCCCAGTAGCCTGGATGGGGGGAATCTGTGGTCATTCCAGAGGACTGGGGCAAGGGAAACACTGTTGTTCAAACTCTGCTCAGAAACAACCCTGAAGTATTGGGCTGCCCTTGTCGGAGACAAGAAACTGGGCTGATCCAGCAAGGCTCTTCATCTGTTCTTTCAGGATAAAGAAGAAGAAGAAGAAGAAGAGATTGGATTTCTACCCCATGCCCTTCACTACCCAAAGGTGTCTCAGAGCGGCTTACAAACTCCTTTCCCTTCCCCTCCCCTGAGAGTGAGGCGGGGCTGAGAGAGTTCTTTCCAGATCTGTTGAAAAAGAAGAAGAAGAAGAAGAAGAAGAAGAAGAAGAAGAAGAAGAAGAAGAAGAAGAAGAAGAAGAGGAGGAGGAGGAG
>NW_015170500.1:14061-18238 GCF_001447785.1 Gekko japonicus
TCCTGGCATTAAAGTTGTGAGCAAGTGATCTCACTGCTGCATAAATTAGTTTGCTCTAGAGCCATCCTTCCTGAGCTAAGACAAAAAATGTGTGAGCTGGAGGCTAAAAAACTAGGAGCTAGCTCACACTAACTCAGCTTAGGGGGAACACTGCCTGTGAGGTAGGCGGGGCTGAGAGAGCTCTTGACGGAAACTGCTCTTTTTCAAGGACACCTCTCGGAGAAGCAATTTTTCTCCAGGCCAGTTTGGCTGGAGATCGTGGAGGTTTTTTGTTATCTTCAGGGCGTGGAACAGGGGCCCCTGGGAGTGTGTAGGGGAGAGGTCTTTGTGAATTCCCTGCATTGCGCACGGAGTTGGACTAGATGACCCTGGAGGTCCCTTCCAACTCTATGGTTCTATGATTCCAGCTCCGAAACCTCCAGGTAGTTCCCAACCCAGAGCTGTCAACCTGTTGTGTACTAAGGCTGAGTCAACCCTAAACTATCCATGGGGTCGGGTTGAGCCTGTGTCTACAAAACAATAGTTGGTTAGGATCCTAGAATGGACCAACAGAGGAACAAGGTAATGTAAATAGCCTATCGTTGGGAGAGGGCGTGTCTGGGGTGTGGCTTCTTTGCATGCTTAAGAACCAGGCTTCTGCCTGGGATTTTGTCTTCCTCCTCCTTGCTGAAATCGCTAATAAAGTAGAGCTGGTCACTGTACTTGGGGTCTGTTCATCCGTGGACCCCACTATTGAACACAACCCTAGTTCCACCTGGTACTCTTTTCAGCCGCTGCTCCAGTAGTTTTCCACGCACCCCAAACTGTGCCCCCCGGTGTGGGAAACGGGCGACAGAGAGTGCCCTGGAAGCGGCTGCAGCTGCCCTGATCCGGTGCCATTTTCCTCCCAAGGTAACCCTCTCTGCTGGGACCCTGCTGCTGCTGCTCGCGCCGCCGCCTTGGCCACCGGCTTCGTCCTGCCCCCCAAGCTGGAAGGCGTCGGCACAGAAGACTTCGTGGTGCTGGACAGGCAAGCGGTGGAGTACAACCACGCCCTGGGGGTCTGCCAAGCGGTGGGGATGGTTCTGTGTGCCGTCGCCGGGGCCCTGCTGGTCACCTGTGCCCAGTCTTTTGCTCTGGCCAGAGTGAAGAGAGGCAGGAAGGAGGAGCCGTGGTCCCCCTTGCTGCAGGAGAATCCCCCCCCCGGGAAAGGGAGCCCCGCGGGTGCAGCCGCTCCACTGCCCTCCAGAGCCTCCTGAGTGCAGAGTATCCAGCGCAAAAGAGAGGCAAAACCCCAGCTGGGTCCTTTGGGGAATGCCTCATCGGCCCCAGCCTGGAATCTCTCTTCTGAACTGGCCTTAGAACACTAACAGAGACTAGCCCGGGGGGAGGGGGGGACATGGCTCAGTGGCAGAGCATCTGCTTGGCATGCAGAAGGTCCCAGGTTCAATCCCCAGCATCTCCAGTTAAAAAGGACCAGGCAGAAGGTGATGTGAAAGACCTCGGCCTGAGATCCTGGAGAACTGTCAAGAGGGGCCGTGGCTCAGTGGAAGAGTCTCTGCTTGGCACACAGAAGGTCGCAGGTTCAATCCCCGGCATCTCCAGTTAAAAGGAGCAGGCAGGAGGTGATGGAAAAGACCTCAGTTTGAGACCCTAGAGAGCTGTCAAGAGGGGGCCGTGGCTCAGTGGTAGAGCATCTGCTTGGCATGCAGAAGGTCCCAGGTTCAATCCCCGGGATCTCCAGTTAAAAAGGACCAGGTAGGAGGAGATGGGAAAGACCTCAGCCTGAGACCCTGGAGAGCTGTCAAGAAGGATCATGGCTCAGTGGTAGAGCATCTACTTGGCATGCAGAAGGTCCCAGGTTCAATCCCCGGGACCTCCAGTTAAAAAGGACCAGGTAGGAGGAGATGGGAAAGACCTCAGCCTGAGACCCTGGAGAGCTGTCAAGAAGGATCATGGCTCAGTGGTAGAGCATCTACTTGGCCTGCAGAAGGCCCCAGGTTCAACCCCCGGGATCTCCAGTTAAAAAGGACCAGGCAGGAGGTGATGTGAAAGATCTCCGCCTGAGACTCTGGAGAGCTGCTGCCGGTCTGAGTAGGCAAGACTGACCTTGACAGACCAAGACCCTGGTTCAGCTTCATGTATGTTCATGTTTGTGTGTAGATCCAGTTGGTCAGCCGTGTTGGTCTGAAGCAGTAGAACAAATTTAGAGTCTGGTGGGGTACCTTTAAGACCAACAAAGGTTTATTCAGGGTATGAGCTTTTGTGTGCACTTGGTCATATACATTAGAATGGCAGGTAAGGTTCAATCTTATAGCCAGAGAATGAACAGCAAATTAACATGCAACATGATGATGATTGTGACGTCCTGCTTATTAGGGAGACAGTTTTACCTTTAAAACACTCTCTGTGTACCTAAACTTGGTAGATTTCTGCTGCCACCAGGAATTAAAATTCCAAATCTCTCTCTTTTGGTAGAATGACCCAGGATCTGGGCACTTCAGAGGACTATGTGGCCCTGAGGAAGGACTCTTCTGATTTTTGGGATAAGTTTAAACAAAAAATGATTTATTTAATAAAGAACAAAAAAATTCTGGTTATTTTGAACTGTTGTGCTGATGAAAGAAACTTGTAAATATAACTGGCAAAGCTTGGCATCACAAACAGTCTCTCAAACTCCCAAAACTCCACTCTGACAGGTATAGACACTCAGTCAAATCTCTCTCATCTATATAGCCACCCAGGCTGAACTCCTTGTCTTATTCACACAGAATAGACTCAAAACTCATATTCACACAGACTAAACTGTCTTATTCACACAGAATAGACTCAAAAACTCTCTCTTCAAATTTCACACACAGAGTCACCTCCTAGACACCCCTCCTCCCACACTCTCAGCCATTAGCCAATCACATCACACTTATCTCCCTCTATCACTCTCCTAACAGCACTGCAGTCAAACTAAACATTAAAGAAACGCACACACCAAAACATGAAATCATTGCAATAATCAAGAGTATGTCAATTTGCTGTTCATTCTCTGGCTATAAATTTGAACCTTGCCTGCCATTCTAATGTATTTGACAAACTGTGCCTTCCACACGGAAGCTCATACCTTGAATAAACCTTTGTTGGTCTTAAAGGTGCCCCACTGGACTCTAAATTTGTTTGTGTGTGTGTTCATCCGCTGGGCACTCAGAAGGTCCCAGGTTCAATCCCCGGCATCTCCAGTTGAAAGGACCAGGCAGGAGGTGATGGGAAAGACCTCAGCCTGAGACCCTGGAGAGCTGCAAATAGGGGCCGTGGCTCAGTGGAAGAGCATCTGCTTGGCATGCAGGAGGTCCCAGGTTCAATCCCCGGCATCTCCAGTTAAAAGGACCAGGCAGTAGGTGATGGGAAAGACTTCTGCCTGAGACCCTGGAAAGCCTCTGCCGGTCTGAGTAGACAATGCTCACCTTTATGGACCAAGGGTCTGATTCAGTATATGGTGTGTGTTCATCTACCTGGCATACAGAAGGTCCCAGGTTCAACCCCGCAATCTCCAGTTAAAAGGAGTAGAAAGCAGGTGATGTGAAAAACCTCAGCCTGAGACCCTGGAATGGCTCGGTGGTATAGAGCATCTGTTTGTCATGCAGAAGGTCCCAGGTTCAACTCCTGGCATCTCCAGTTAACGGAGGAGGTAGCAGCTGATGTAAAAGACCTCTGTTACCCTGGTGGCCACTTTAATCTGCCAGAAAAGGAGGAGAATCCATTAAATAGGATTATTCTCCTACAGAATAAAGAGAGGATCCAAAGCATTTGTGTCCTTTTGTGTGTGTGCGTGGTTTTTTTAATTATAAAAGCATTCGTATCTATAAAAATAAGAGGCGGGTTTTAAGGAATACGCACGGGGAAAGGGACAGTGGACTCTTTGGCGTCATTTCAGGCTCTCTCTCCCTCTAGCTGGTTCGACCTCCTCTTTTAACCTGAAAGTTCAGGGCATTTTCTATGAAGCTTCACAGAACGACACGCTAAGATGTTAAGACTTCACTGGCATCGACAATTTCAGCAGGCCGGATTAGCGCCTTCAGACAGGGACAGGGTGACCTCCGAAAACGCCACCGTCTGTATTTTCAAAGATGCTGAGCAAGGCTGCCAAGAACAATAGACGTTTCTCTAAAACTGGAGTAGTCGGGACATCATGGATGTTCTAAGGCGT
>NW_015170501.1:0-3009 GCF_001447785.1 Gekko japonicus
GCAGTTCTCAATCTTCACTGTAGCTTTCCTGTTCTGTTTCCTTCTCCACAGTCTCAAATACTGTGCTTGCATATAAACTATGGAAAGGCCGGGTACAAAATGTTTTAAACATTTTATTGACTAAAAGTACTGTATCTTTCATCTGAATGTTGAGGTTTGGGAGATGCAGCCAAGCAGAAATGTAAGTGGGGTGTGTCCCTAAATACAACAGATGCCAAACTATGCAAGACTTTTGTTATCTGTTGTTAAGAATAACAGGGAAGAACTAGGGTAGCAGATTCCTCTTCTGATGACACCCCAATGTTTTCCCCAATGTCTAGTTCATTCCTCAAAGGAACTGTGCAAATAGCATCTTTCAGTTTTATTTTTCCCCATTTATATTTACAAAGCTATACCGACCTTTATCTGCCAGCCATGACTGTTGCCAATGTTCTTAGTCATAAATCATCTTTATGATATGCAGTTCTATGATTTCTCCAAGGGTAGTGTGTTTGTTTATTATTTGAAAATGTCTTATAATTAGGGAAGCTTTTATTGCCCAATCAAGTTATGTTTAATGAGTCATCTGGAAAAGACAATATCCTCAAGTTTCCCTTGAGAACAGAAACACACTGGGCAGAAGGAAGCATGCTACATATAAAAACTCATTTTCTGAGAGCAGCTCGAATTATACAATGAAGGGACCATACAAAATTTTTTGTCACCTATATACTAAAGACAAAAGATCTTCCAGCCTACAGGAAAACAGCTGCTTAGGCTTCTATCCATCGTTAAAATCACTCAGATAGGTAAACATTTAATAAGGTAAGCCAGAGGACTCTCCCATTCTGATTAATAAATGTTGTTGGCAATTGTGTATGAACCAAAACTGACCTAGCGGGGCAAATTCAGGAGAGTAATGGGTATGGTCCAGGTCATGTACTAAGTCTGCCAGGAGGGTGATGATTGCTTCCAACAAGTTCATCCAAAGTCCAGCATGAATAGAATATCTACTTCAAAGTATAAAACCAGTAGTTATCATTTGATGAGCCACTTCACATAAATTATCTCTAATCTCTTCAGAAGGGGGTTGTAAAGATCACAGTGTTACTATCTCCATATTACAAATTGCAAATTGAGGTGTGAAAGAAACTAAGGAAGTTTGTCGCTTGGGTAAGATTCAACCAGGGTATTACCCAGTTTTCTGTTTAGTTATTCTATTAGAAATTCAACCAACTCTCAACATATCCTAGAATCCTGTGAAATATTCAGGAATCATGGGTTTATTTATCATTTATCAGGGTATAAGGGACTCCTTGAAAGCTGGAAATCAGTGGTTACTATAAACATGGGAATGAAGTTTTAGTGACTATAAAATAGAACAGTTACATTATTATCTAGCCTCCCTTGTACTTTCTCAGGGAAGCATACATAGTTCTCCCTTCTCCTTTGGATCCACACAAAAACCCAGTGAAACTTACAAAGAGAGAGAGAGAGGCCGAAGATCATCCTCTGACTCAATAGAGATTGGAACCTAGGTTTCCCAGCTCCTACTCCCTCATTCTAATTACTAAGCCACACTGACTTAAGAGTCACAATACAGTAACAAAAAAAGAGATTTGGATAAACAACATAGCTAACGTGGAAGGGGTTTTTGAAGAAAAGGTTAATAAATTATTGCTTTCCCTAACTGTACTCCACAAGATTAATAATTGCACCTATATACATAAACTCTAGTGGCACAGTTCTTGAAAGCCCTGCTCTGCGTACCCCATCCAACAGAACTCAGGTGGAAGGCAACAAGGAGCTGGGTTATGGAAGGATCCACCCACCCACCCCCGCCAAGTCAGCCTGCTATTTATTTTTCTTTAGGCTGAGATTTTTTACAAAAATACCCAAGTTTTTAGTAGAGTTTGTTATATTCTTTCTGGCTGTTTGGCCACTTGGATGTCTTATATTTTTAATCTATTTTCTATATTGTCTCTGATTTGACTGGTTCCTTACTGTCCTATAATTTTATGCTGAGAATCTTGATGTTTTACTGATTTTTCACTTCTGACCTCCCCTCCCCAGTCGGGTGGTTATGATTTTGTTGATGATGATTTGGGTTTGATTTTTCACTGGTGATTGTTTAGGGATTGTAATGCAGGTCGCACTGATTGTGTACAGTTTTAGGGTTTGATTTTTATATCTTGATATATCTTCTTATAGTACTATTTTGGAGCACTAGAATAGAAAAATGTTAAATATATATCAGTTGCACATAATCCTGACCAAACATCTTTTTTACCATTTTCTATATTGTGTAGGCACTTCTGATTTATCAGTTTTCAACCGTGTTTATTTTATAACATTTTTAAATGGACATGGGTTTTAATCTGTATTGTAAATCTTGCTTGACAAGTAAATGATGTAAAATTATACAATGCAAAGCATGTAGGTGGCCTGATTAAAAGTTAACTTGTTGGGAATAAAGATTTAGGTCAGTTTATGATACTCTATTATTCAGAACTGTCAGTCCTGCTGAGCACACTGCAGGCATGCTTAAGAAGAGGCAAACCAAACTGTGCAAGCTAGACATGTTTATGATGCAACATCAGAAAAGAAAGTGTCTTATCTATCTTATTTGCCATTAAGTTGGTTCCAACATATGGTGACACATTGAACTCCAAAACATTCTATCATTAACAGCCTTGCTCAGGTCTTGCAAATGGAAGGCCATGGCTTACTTTGCTGAGTCAATCCATCTCATTATGCCCATCAAAATATCTACATTAGTGAAAATATGAAAATATTTTCATGAAAATAAAATTGTGTTCAAAAAAATATATATCTACATTAGTAAGGGGGGAGAAAAACATGATAATCTTCATTGTTGTGATAGTAAGACATTTCCTGGTGGGTATCAGATGATGCAATAGTGCATACAGTACAAATAATTATAAACAATAGACTCTGATAGCAATAAACTTCATGTTGTTTTAATCTTGGTTTTTCAATAACAGGACGCCATCAGACATTGAGTGATGA
>NW_015170501.1:3464-5282 GCF_001447785.1 Gekko japonicus
CGTTCATTTCGATGTCACTTTTTCAAACAACGGTTTCCTATCAAGAAATAATTGAAGCTCATAATAGGGAACCCTCCAACCATAATTTCAACAATATTCAAGAATACATACAGTTCTGCATCCGTGTGTAGCAAAGTCTAACAGTGGACTCTCTTGAGTTCTATAAATAAAACAGTTTTGTTATAATCATGTTTCAATCTAATCAATTTAAGTTACAATACAAAATATCAAAATCTTTATCAGACAGAATCTTACCATTATTTCTTCAAGAGCTCCTAACAAACAAGTATAACTCTAAGTCGGACGATCAAGTCTTAACTACTACATACATTGCTCCCCATATATTACCATAACCATATCACGTGCTTCTTACATTGATGATGCCAACTTACCATACATACTGCTTGTAATAAACACAGTTGATGATGCCAACTTACTGCTTTTAATAAATACAGTTTCATTCTGCACTGCTCTGTCTGATGATAATATACTGATATTATATATATATTATATAATATTAAAGAATCATAGATACTGATACAGAGTAAAGAATCTTATAAGACGCATTCCAGCTCCCCGGCTGCTAATGAAGGATCCACTCCTAAGTCTTAACACTTAAAAGGTTTAACACTGTCCATGAGTCTATCAAATTTACTCATGTGGCTAGCACAACAGAATTAAATTTTCTAGACACCACAGTATATGTGAGAGATAACAAGCTAGCTGTTCACCCCTACAACAAGAGCACAGATAGAAATTCCTATCTACATTTCGATTCGCATCATGTTCACCATTTAAAAGTAAACCTCCCTTATGGACAGTTTCTAAGGGCTACAAGAAATTCAACCACACATGAGGATTTTGAATTAGAGTCAGATAGACTCAGCGAGTTGTTTAGGGCAAAGAAAGAGGGTACCCATCGTGGGTCATAGATACTGCCAGATTCAGGGCTAGATGCAGAAACCGATTAGATCTATTGAAAGGTAGGTCTGAGCATTGTGAAAACAATAGACTGCATTGGACTTTGGACTATACAAATAGATCATATTACATTAAAAAGATAGTTTTAAAACACTGGCACATTTTGAACAACATCACGGCATGCCAATATCCCCCCATGATTGGATTCAGGAAGACCCAGAGCATAAGGGATAAGATCATTAGGGCTGATATACTCCCGAGACAGCAACGTGACACTTTACCCAAGGGTCACTTTAAATGTAAAAAATGTGCCGCGTGCCCTTTAATGTGGCACATTAGATTTCCCTGAGTTGGGTTTTAGAAAAGACATAATGCATTTCTCCACGTGTGCCACCAAAGGAATAGTATATTTAATAATATGTGGATGTGGATTAAAGTATGTGGGACAGACTACACGAGCACTTAGAACTTGTGTGCTCGAACATAGATCTAAATTGAGACATGCTCATCGAGAGGCACCCCTTGTACCACATTTCACTGAGGTTGGCCACGGTTCAGATGATTTTAAATGTGTTACTTTAGAAGTGATCCGTTCAAAACCATATACTTCATATGACACACACAAGATGCTACTACAAAGTGAAGCATATTGGTGTTTCAAATTAGCCACAGATCAACCAGCTGGGCTCAATGCAGCTTTAGAAATGTCATGTTTTCTGTAAAGACTTAGGAGTGGATCCTTCACACCTAAAGCTCTATGCAGCTTTAGAAATGTCATAGTTTCTGTAAAGACTTAGGAGTGGATCCTTCATTAGCAGCCGGGGAGCTGGAATGCGTCTTATAAGATTCTTTACTCTGTATCAGTATCTATGATTCTTTAATATTATATAATATATA
>NW_015170501.1:6210-8646 GCF_001447785.1 Gekko japonicus
AGGTAACATCTCTCCCCAGCACTGATTCAGTGAGGAGAAAAGAGCTTGAGGAGACAAGACCCCTGTTTGCTCCTGTGGTGGTGATCCAAATGGCATTATCTTTATTTTTGAACAGACATTCCATGCAGCTGTTGTGTGGCTATGGAGAATCTGAGTTGGTCATGGGAAGATCAGAGCCAAGTCTTTAAAAACCTGCACATCTAGTTAGCTCTAATTCTGTAAAAAGTAATGGGGGCAGCAGAAAAGAAAGGGTGCCCATCAAAATATCTAAAATAGCAGCACATGAAGCTGGCGTATAATGAATCAGACCAGTGGGCCAACAAAGTAAGTACTCAGACTGGCAGTGATTCTCCAGGGCCTCTGCCAGAGGACTTCCATATCACCTACCATCTGATCCTTAACTTTAGATTCTGGGACACACACACACATACATCATAGCCGATGTATGTAGGGAAAGAACATATCAACCATACAGGTTTTATACTCTGAGCACTTAAAATTGACCACGTGGATGCTTGATACAGAAGTTGATTAGCAAATGATAATGCCTATTTATGCTAACGTATTAACTGGCAATTACTCCCAGGTAAGCATAAATACAGTTGTATCTTCAGAAAGATTTGAGGCAGGTTAAGACAAATGGATGTTTTCATATGTTGAACATCGTCATGTCCCCAAACCATCATCACTTATGACTTCCTGAAAATGTTTCTAAACAGGACTGAGACCAGGAAGAAATATACTGTTTGTGTGTCACACAATCCAGAAATCTGTTCTAAGTGCTACAGCTTTGGTTCAACACATATAAGTTATGACTCAGAATTAATTTCTTTGTAATAGCACGAAATCCCTGCATGGAAAGGAACATTGAAACTGTGTTATGATTTCTGGTAGTTTACATTTCTGAAGTTCTTTCTATTTAAAGGTTTGTACCAATAAATTAGTGGTCTATTATAACATGGTGGATTGGATCTAGCCAGTTTTTTACCTTTAATCTTTCCCAACTCAACGTGAGAGACTCTCCAGATGGCATTAGTTCATGCAGGTCTCACAATCCCCATCATACCCTTTTTGGATGCCTTCTTCCAGGTTCACAGATAGAAAAGGCAGTTGGATCCATCCCAATGCATCAGTGTGTGCGAGAGTTTTAACTAAAAAATGATCTTTAAAAAAAGAAATCCTGATGTGTTTTATTTTCAAGAAAAAGAGATGGCAAATGCAAAATGGGAAAACCAAACCAACATTGCAGAAGTAACTTTCCTGGGATTTGGGGATGTAAAGGACCTGCGGATTCCTCTCTTCTCTTTATTTCTTCTGATCTATGTCTACACGATGGCTGGCAACATCCTCATCATTGTCCTAGTAATTTCTGAACCACAGCTTCATACCCCCATGTACTTCTTCTTATGCAACTTGTCCTGCTTGGATAGCTGCACAGTTTGCACCATCCTCCCAAAGATGCTTGCTTCCTTCCTGACTGGGAATGGAAATATATCACTATGGGGCTGTATTGCTCAGTTTTACTGTTTTGCTTCCCTAACTGCTACACAATGTTACCTCTTAGCGATGATGTCTTATGATCGATATTTAGCCATCTGCAAACCTCTGCACTATGTCTCTATTATGAACACTAGGCTATGCATTCGTCTGGCAGCTGGCTCTTGGATCAATGGATTCATAGGGATGTCAGTATTTGTCATATTGATATCAGGGTTAGTATTCTGTGGCCCCAAGGATATTGACCATTTCTTCTGTGAAATAACCCAAATAGTGAAACTTTCTTGCAGTGAAACAAAGACCATCGAGCTTATGCTTACTGTGTTTTCATCCATCTTTACCCTGCCACCATTTATAGTAACTGTGGCATCCTACATATATATCATCAAGAACATCATGAGAATCCCATCCACCACTGGGAAGAAAAAGGCTTTCTCCACTTGTTCTTCTCATCTTATTGTAGTTTCAATTTTCTATGGGACCCTGGTGCTTGTTTATGTGGTTCCAAAGTCTGAGAAGTTGAGAGCATTAAACAAAATCTTTGCTGTCTTTTATACTGTTTTAACTCCACTACTCAATCCAATGATATACAGCTTGAGAAACCGAGAGATGAAGGAAGCCCTCAGAAAGTTTCTGAAGAAATGTGTCTAGTCCATTAGACTTCGGTGAAATGGAATTGGTGTCCTCCTTACTAGTTAGGGATTAGGCTTCCTTTCTAAACACAAATCATTTCTTACCTTGGATCAGATCCAAAGACTTATGTGCATTAAGAGACTCCCTTTGATGGATCAGACCAATGGTCCATCTACTCCAGCATCCTGTCTCACACAGTGGCCAATGAGTTTCTCTGGATAGCCAACAACAGGGCATAGAGACCAAGGCCTTCCCCTGATGCTGCCTCCTGGCTCTGGGATTCATAGGTTTAGTGCCTCTAAATGT
>NW_015170501.1:8771-11973 GCF_001447785.1 Gekko japonicus
TTTCTTCTGTGAAATAACCCAAATAGTGAAACTTTCTTGCAGTGAAACAAAGACCATCGAACTTGTGCTTACTGTATTATCATCCATCTTTACCCTACCACCATTTATAGTAACTGTGGCATCCTACATATATATCATCAAGAACATCATGAGAATCCCATCCACCACTGGGAAGAAAAAGGCTTTCTCCACTTGTTCTTCTCATCTTATTGTAGTTTCAATTTTCTATGGGACCCTGGTGCTTGTTTATGTGGTTCCAAAGTCTGAGAAGTTGAGAGCATTAAACAAAATCTTTGCTGTCTTTTATACTGTTTTAACTCCGCTACTCAATCCAATGATATACAGCTTGAGAAACCGAGAGATGAAGGAAGCCCTCAGAAAGTTTCTGAAGAAATGTGTCTAGTCCATTAGACTTCGGTGAAATGGAATTGGTGTCCTCCTTACTAGTTAGGGATTAGGCTTCCTTTCTAAACACAAATCATTTCTTACCTTGGATCAGATCCAAAGACTTATGTGCATTAAGAGACTCCCTTTGATGGATCAGACCAATGGTCCATCTACTCCAGCATCCTGTCTCACACAGTGGCCAATGAGTTTCTCTGGATAGCCAACAACAGGGCATAGAGACCAAGGCCTTCCCCTGATGCTGCCTCCTGGCTCTGGGATTCATAGGTTTAGTGCCTCTAAATGTGGAGGCTCCCCTTAGTTACCATGGCTAGTAGCCATTGAAAGACTTGTTCTCCATAATTCTATCCACCCCCCTTTTAAAACTGTTAATTCATGTGGCATATGGAGAACCTCTCTCTGATAAGAGAGTGGATGCAATCCATTTTTCCCCCAGTATAAAATTAGTCGTGGAGAATTGGTCTGTTAATGAACAAAAGCTTTGATGTTTATTCAGACAGTGCTGATTTTTTTTTCATAAATAGATTAGACTAATACTTTTACAAGGGGAGGGAGACAGGGACAGGATTCAGCCAGCTGAGTGAGTCTACCACAGCTTCTGCAACAATGGAGTCATAGACAGGAGAACCTTGTATCACCAAGAGCATCTATCCACGGTATTGAAAAATAAATAGATTCCCCTGCTTGTCCAGAGGAATGTGAATATCCCGTCAATTTTTTTTGCCATCTGATACGCTATTGAATTTCTATATTTCAGAGTAAAATCTATGGAAGGTTATTATGAGATTATTTTCATTTAATCTGAGAATAAAAGTCTGATGCAAAACCATCCAGAGAACCTTACATGAAGCTGCCTCATACTGAATCTGACCATTGGTTCATCAAAGTCAGTATTGTCTACTGAGACCGGTAGCAGCTTCCCAAGGTCCCAGGCAGAGACCTTTTGCATCACCTTTCAAGTGTGTCCAGAAGAGGGCAACCAGGATGGTGAGAGGGTTTGAATCCAAGTCTTATGAGGAAAGGCTGAAAGAGTTGGGTATGTTTAGCCTGGGAAAGAGAAGGCTTAGGGGGGACATGATTGCAGTCTTCAAATATTTGAAGGGCTGTCATATAAAAAATGGAGCAGATCTATTCTCTCTTGCTCCGGATTGCAAGACTAGATCTAATGGGTGGAAATTACAAGAGAGTCGTTACCGGCTAAATATCAGGAGAAACTTCCTAACTGTAAGAGTGGTTGAGCAGTGGAACAGTCTGCCTCAGGAAGTGGTGGATGCTCCTTCGCTGGATGTTTTCAAGCGGAGGCTGGATGACCATCTTTTGGGTATGTTGTAGGGCTATCTTTCAGCTATACTCCTGCAGAGTGCAGGGGGTTGGACTAGATGACTTGCAAGGTCCCTTCCAACTCTAACATTCTATGATTCTATGATCATTTTAACTGAAGATGCCAGGATTCCACCTGGAACCTACTGCATGGCAAGCAGAGGTTCTGCCATTGACTGACAGTCCATCCCACAGTCTCCTTCATACATTCTATCCATTATAGCATATATACAGAATCGACCCTAAATGCAGTCTTCAAAAAAAGTTGAGTTTGCAGGCTGAAGGAGGATTGAGTAGATCCCTTTTCAGCAAAAGTTGACCTTTGGGCAGATAATAGTGCCTGTTCATGTGAGCAATTCAGTATGGACTCTTGCCTAACATGAATTTAGTACACATGAAGCTGTCTCAGACCATTAGTCCATCAAGATCAGTATCATTTACTCTGACTGGCAGCAGCTGTCCTGGATCTCAGACAGAGGTCTTTTCCATCACCTACTACCAGAACCTTTTAACTGTAGTTGTTGGGCTTTGAACCGGGGACCTTCTGTATGCAAAACAAATCTTCTGCCTCCAAGTCATGACCTCTCCCTCAAGCTAACTACCATAATAAGGGAGAAGGTAGCTGGAGTAACAAGCTGAAATAGGCTAGTTGACCCATTATAGGAATGATGCCCCCATAGTTGGGGAAGGAGATTCCCCCACCCTGAGCTCCCATTGCCCTCTGCCACTTGGAGTGGCATCAGAGGAAAATACAAAAAATGCTTAGTGGCAGTGTGGGCATGATGACATCACTTAAGGGACATGTAATTTCCAGCAATTCCTAGAGCTACCTGCCAGAAGTCACATCATCAAGTCCATGACACCATGCCTGACCATGTTCCAACACCAACCGTCCCACCGGTTGCCAAGCTTGTTCTGGAATTTTAGCCTATTGTACCAAGCATACAAGCACTCTTCATGTTGTCTGCATGGTTGCCCACAGAACAAAGAGCAGCATACAGGAAGTGTGGAATGGGAGAGGCAGAGGTTCAGTGATAAAGCAGCTGCTTTGCATGCAAAAGCCTCACATTCAGTCTGGGGCATCTCCAGCTGAACATATCAGATGATGTGAAATACTTCCACCAGAGACCCTGAATAGGCAAGACTTCAGGGATAGACCAGTATCTGGTAGGCTCTGGTGTTCAAAAGGCCTGTCTCCTCGGTGCCATGGTCCAGATTTAAATTCTGGTGCAATGTGCCCGAATCAACTTTAAAATGATGCATTGTCCTGTACATACAGCCATGCTCATGCACACAAGCATATGTTGGAAACATGCTTTCCTGTTGTGGGAACGTTTGTCCTAGTTCTCTTTATTGAAGCATGTATGTATACATGTAGCAGAGTACTAATAACCTACCTCATCTGGATATCATTAGATGCAAACTTAGGCCCCGTTCATACGAGGTGTTTTGGGCCGGGAGTGGGCCGGATTGGAGA
>NW_015170501.1:12043-18121 GCF_001447785.1 Gekko japonicus
CCAGCTCCTAGCCGAACTGCGCATGCTCCAACATGCGCAGTTTGGGAGACTCCCCGTCAGGGCCGTGTTTTCTCCCCGGCGTCTGATCGTGCCGGGGAGAAAAGGCGCCACGGCCAGGGGATCTGTGGGATCCCGCCACGGCGTCTCAACTTTGGTGCGGCTTTTAAAAGCCACGCTTTTAGAGGCTTTTCCCCTGCCGTGTGGCAGGGGCCTAAGTATTGCAATATAGCAACCATTCACTGCTAGAGCTAGTGAGAGGATGGGAGCAGGGAAGGATGGAGGCAGACATGGGGTGGGGAGAGGGGGTGGCAGGTAGTCAGGTGGATATGGATGGAGGCAGTGGAGAAGGAGGTGTTGGGAGGCTGGAGAAGGAAGTATTCAGTGGAAAATGAGATTTCTTCTCCTCCACACAGATCCCCACATGGTAGCAACTATTAGCTTTCCTCCATATTTATCTGTCTATATCCCAATGTTCTTTCCCAACCATGACCAGCTTCACATTTCCAAACCGTACTCCATCTGTTGGATCTAGAGGCAGCAGGTTTGCCTCACAACTTGAGTACGATTTCTGACATTAAGGGGAATTTCATTTCCCAAATCATTGGGAAGAGACAAGTCACCCTTGAGAACCAGAAATATAACAGGTAGCAGATATCATAAAATATAAATGTTCCCTTTTTGAGTATCCTGAATAACACAGCACAGGTAAGGACCAGATTATGTCGGCTACTATCCAACAAACAGGAAAGCATGCAATATGTGGCTCTTTAAAAGTGAAAATGAATTGTTTAAGGTACAGTATATTGGAGGGTAGATGGGGTTGCTAGAATAACCAGTATGTGATGGGAATGGCAGGCAAAGATTTTGTGGGACTACAGGATTTTTTAGAAATTATGTAGAGCAAAGGAATGGATACAGGTGAATAGATGCAAGTAGTCCAAATGAGAATCATGCACTGATTTATAAGCCAGTGCATCAGACAGAGGGATCCTGTATATATTTATGTCTTATTGTGAAATCTCATGTGAACTCACAATGCTTGGAGGCATTATGGCTTGCTTGTCAACGGCTCAATTATCATTAATGTTAACTTGTGAATTTTCAGTTATGCCAGTGAGTCTTCTTATCCTTGCTCTTTCTCGATCTCTACCTCTGAATTTTGATATTGTTTGGCTGTTTAACTATACATAGTTGCTCCCTGAAGACTATCCAACAAAAAGGAAAGCCACAATTCTCACTAGCTACTTCAATTCTACCAATCATAAAATTTACAAACTATGAAGGTTTATTTGAAGAAGGTAAGACAAAGTTTGGTGTGGGATATATACCCCAAACACAATATGGGTACATCCTCCCCCCACTTCCATGGATGCATTGAATGTTAGGCATTTCCCATTCTCATTCTTGAAGAAAACAAATATCTGAACATCTCTATATATAATAATTCTGTTTTGGTCATGGACTCTCCTGAACATTCCACATGCTCCCAAATCAGTTGGCTCCCTGATCTGTCACTTAGAAGCTGTCCCTATCCACTGGCTGCATTGCCTGAGTCTTGCCTCCTATATTCAAAACAGTTTGCTGTTCCTCTCCCCCCAGTACTTCAGGAAAAGATCCCAATGAAGAAAAACTGTACCCTGACTGCGCTCATTTGATTTTTAAATATTAAAGTGAACAGAATACAAAAAGTATTTGTGAAGTACAAAATACATAAGATGAGTACAAAATATATACAGGTATTCAACAGTTATTAGTTGTTGTATTGGTTGTTAACAATGATCTCCGTAATGTTCAACCATTTCGAAACATATCTTCTTCTGAACAGATGAAGGAAAATGAAGAACATGTGACGTCTCTGGTCAGTTTTTCCACTGGTACATTTCAAGAAATTCATGATTTTCTTCTATATGTCAAAACATTACTGAGAGGAAGTTCCTGATGATTCTACATATGGCAAAATGCTGTAAGATGCCTCTATGTGTCCTGAGGTAAAATACATATCCCAATCTTCCCTTAAATGGTCACTGGAGTTGCCAATCTTCCTGTGGGGCCTGGAGATCTCCCAGAAATCACCGTGTTCCCCAGCCACAGCACATCATTTCCCCTACAGAAAATTTCCCAGCTATTACAAAGGCTTCTTTGGGCAGTGGACTATATGACATTATACTATTCTGAAGTCCCTCCAAACCCCAAACTCTGCCTTCCCCAGGCTCTACCCCTCAAATCTACAGGTATTTCCCAATCCAGAGCTGGTAACCTTGTAACTTGCTATGGAACTGCTTTCCAGAACCTTGGAACCTTAGCTGCCACTGCATAACCCCAAATCAACATATGTCATGGGTGGAGGGAACCATACCTGTTACCATGAGGCTGTCCTCTCACACTACCCACTTGGGGCAGCAAAATGACTTGAGACAGCCCTGCCTTATAGCTAAGCAGAAGGAAATAAACATGACTTGCCTCCCTCTATTTTTCCCTTCCCTCTGCTGCCCCATCAGCCACATTAGGGACACTCTCCTGGAGCTTCCTTCTAGAGCTTGTTGTATTTCTTCCCACAACAAGCCTTACTCCTAGTATTTTATAAAGCTCTACACCCTGATAGGTTGATTCCTTCCTTAAACCCTTTTTTAACAGTAGTAAACAATTTTTCATGTGTTACAGGAAAAATTAGTAAATGTGTTTGGTGATGGGCTGTGGTTCAGTGGTTCAGTCCCTTCTTGGCATGCAGAAAGTCCTGGTTTCAATCCCTGGCATCTCTGGTTATAAAGGGATTAGTGAGTTGGAGATATGAAATATCTCCATCTGTGACAACTGCAATCAGCTACCAGTCTGGGTAGACAATACAGACCTTGATGGACTAATAGTCTGATTCAGTATAAGGTAGTTCCATGTGTATTTCCTCCTGTGGAAAATGTGTAAAAGCTATAGGTTGGATCCTGGAAACTTTTACAACAGACTATATCTCCCATCCAACATGGCTTTTGTGTAGGGATATCCCATATTCCCCACCACAGTTTTTTGGGGTGTCAAAGGGGACTTTTCCCCTTCCTTTTTCACCAACAATAAAGTTGGTTGGATTCAAACCTAAAATGATAAGGAGAAGACACTCCATAATACCTACATCAGCTAACACACCTGCTGATGTAAATGACTGTTCTGATGTAAATTCCTCTTAATATGCAGGAAATCAAGGCAGGTGTGTTAGCTGATATCGATTCCAGTGGCACCTTTAAGACCAACAAAGGTTTATTGAAGGTATGAACTTTCATGTGCATGCACATGAAAGCTCATACCTTGAATAAACCATTGTTGGTCTTAAAGGTGCCACTGGACTCTAAATTTGTTCTACTGCTACAGACCAACACAGCTGAACACCTGGAGCAGATATAGATGTTAAGGAGTATCTTCTTTTTACCATAGGGAAAAGCTTAAATTTTTAGCAAATTGCCAAGCTAGCAAAATTTTCTGGGTTATGGCCCCTTTCAAAACAACAACAAAAATTTGAAATGAAATCTGTCTGGTATAGGCTTTCCCCCCTGAATGGGCAGCATACAATGAAAATTGTTTCCAGCCAGAGGAATTCCCAGCATTAATGCTGGAGAGCAGTTTTCTCCAACTCCACAGTTCAAATGAGGCACAAAGCATCATTGCACAGCTGGGTTTTGGAACCAGCCGATGGGGAGGTGTGGCTGAAGGGCATATATACTGGCCAGACCTTCTTCGCTCAGGCATCAGCTTTCAGACGTTGACCCTATAGATGTCACCGGTTAGCGGGTCACATATTTGGGAAAGAGCCAAAAAAAATTTCAGCTTCCCCTGATTGGCCAATGGGGGAGTCTGTTTTCTCTCCTTCATGATGTCATAAAGATGCTTGTTTATATAGGCAAGGTCTTTGAACATTTCCACCATAACTAGTTTAGCAGGGATAGGGTAAATTGCTAATGGTAGGGAGGGAATTAGGAAAGTACCCTGAGTCACCAGAAATGATGAAGAGCATGTCCTGAACAGCACACCATTGGCCTTGCAGCAGGGAGGAGCTTGGGAAGGAGTAACTATTGGTGCTCTGCAACATCTTCCAGAACCTGGTAGTGGCCTTGTGGAACATCAGGGGAAGAGGATGAGGATGGTCACCTCTTGGCAAATCATGCTGTTGTATTGCTAAGGAGATGCGGTGGCTCAAGTGGTTAAGATGCTGAACTGCAGGCTGTGGAAGGTCAGTAGTTCAGCAGTTCGAGACCCGGGTGCCGGATGATGGAGTGAGCTCCCATCTCTAGTTCCAGCTCCTGCCAACCTAGCAGTTCGAAAGCAAGAAATTGCAAGTAGATAAATAGGTACCACTTCGGTGGGAAGGGAACAGCATTCTGTGTGCCTTGGTGTTTAGTCATGCCGGACACATGACCATGGAAACATCTTCGGACAGCGTTGGCTCTTCGGCTTTGAAACGGAGATGAGCACCACAACCCTAGAGTCGGATTCGACTGGCTTTCGAGCAAGGGAACCTTTACCTTTACATTTGCTAATAAACGAGGGTGGCCTATGTTTTAACTTATGTATAAATTATAATTCTATATGTTGATCCTAAATGGCATGTTAAATTTACTATGCCAATAAAGGTATTGTACTTGATTAACAAAGGTGGTGGAAGATGCTGTCCACGTTTGAATCAGGATGGATCTCACCAACATACCCAGCCATAGACAGGCAGCCTAGTGCCATCTGCCTCTTTAAATATGATAACCTGTTTAGTATGATATAGATCAGCTGTTTTAAATAAACTAGGTAAACAAATTCTGTTGTGTCATGTCTTCATTTGCTGGGTGTCTGGGGTAATAGCCATTCTTTTTGAGATCTATATACTACTAAGTGTTTTTTATCCAATCTCAAAGCTATCTAGGGAAAAATAATCTTATGAACAATATGTTTATTCAGTGCTCTGGCCGAATTTCACTGGATGCATGCTGGTCTCAGATCTAACCTCACAAGGAGATGTTTAAAAACTGTATACAGCAACTGATGGACTTCCTCTGTATTAGGCACTACTACCCATCATTCTCCATAAATATGTTCAGTCTGCATGGCACTTGGGAAATGCCAAATCTTTTACTCACAATGCATGTTAGCCATTGCCCCCACAAGGGAATAACGAGACAGACAACCTTTTGGATTAAACAAGGGCCACTTTATTATATACACTTTATGAATAGCAAACCAGCAAGGGAGCACTTCATGAGTAGCGGAACAGACAAGGCAGGTGTCAGGCTGACCAGCCTCCTTGTCTGATATATATGGGTGATGCACCAACCCCAGTCCTGGGCCATTAACCTGGCTTGCGACCAGCAGCCCAGCCGCGTGTCGCCTCCCGGGAGCGCCTACCCCTGAAACCCTACAGTTTGCAGAGAGGAGCTTTACCCAAGAGGCTCCCATAAGGGGTCCTCATTTACCACCCGGGGCCTTAATAGCCCGCAAGCCGTTCCTGAAGACCCCCCAGTTCCCAAAAGATGGGACGGCTTAAGGTGCTCACCGATTCCGCTACCTTATCCCTGCCACTCGCAAGGCCAAGCCTCTGCTTTGGCTGCCGCGGCCAACAAACCACTCAACACCGCCCTGATCCCTTGCCGGATGTCCTCCAGAAATAGCTGATTGCCCCCGTTTGACAAATGGATCAATCCGAGATCATTGCCTCCAAGGTGCACCAACAGAATATCAGGCGGGGGCCCCCGCCGTTCCTCAAACAACAGGGGAAGTAGCCTGGGCCACTGCATGCCCCTCCTTCCCCACCATTCAACCACCGCCGTCTCGCTCAGACCCAATTGAGAACCAATCGCCGTCCTCTTTGCCTGGTGAGCGGCCCAAAAGATCATACTGTGGCCGCAGATAATGACTCTCTTCCTCTCCTGCCGGCCCACAGCACCTGCAAAACAGACTGTTTTAGAATGTGTTCACAGACTAAATGAATAGGGTTCCCGGCCTGTATATACAGAAGCATAAAACCGACCCAAGGAATTTCCCAGTGGTATTAATGGAGACCAGACTAGTGTCTTGAAATCAGGTTGTTCTTTTTACTGAGTAATAATATTT
>NW_015170502.1:0-7023 GCF_001447785.1 Gekko japonicus
CTCCTTGCCTCATGATCAGGTGAATAAATATAACATCCTAAACATCTGGGAGGATTTTTCCCCTCTGTCTCAAGTTGTAACCACCTCCTGGTGGCCCTATAGGGTTTTCAAGGCAAGAGACGTTCAGAGATGGTTTGCCATTGCCTGCCTCTGCATAGCAACCCTGAACTTCCTTGGAGGTCTCCCATTCAAATACTTACCAGGGCTGACCCTGCTTTGCTTCCAAGATCTGATGCGATTGGGCTAGCCTGGGCTATCCA
The DNA here is from genome assembly GCF_001447785.1 of Gekko japonicus. Taxonomy (NCBI): domain Eukaryota; kingdom Metazoa; phylum Chordata; class Lepidosauria; order Squamata; family Gekkonidae; genus Gekko; species Gekko japonicus. The sequence goes on from NW_015170502.1 coordinate 261, forward strand.
GGTCAGGGCTCTGGGAGGAATGGCAAGGTAGAAATGCAGTTTCAGTCCCTTGTGGCAATGAGGCTTATGGCACGACAAATTTGTTAGTTGTTAAGTACCACAAGAATCTGTTGTTTTTGCTACAAAATAATACAACACAGCTATCATTCTGAAAACCCTTGCAGCAACACAAAGCAGGAGGGGGAGGAGGTAAACAGAGACAGGTCTTGATTTGGAGGGCAAGTGAGCTCTTACTTGGGGTCAAGTCTCTTTTTCTGATTTGCAACCCTGCCCTTACATCCGGCCACAAACTCCCAGTTTAAAACAAACAAACAACTGAACAACTTGCATTTCGTCCTACAAGAATATCTAGGGTTCAGGCTTTTGTAATTTCAGTGCTTTAAATCAAGCTACATAAATTCATTTCAATTCAGATTTTCTGAATGAATAACAAATGCCAGAATTCGTGCTGAGAAACAATGGTTTTAGCATCTTCAAATAAGGGGAGGGGGAACCATCTGCCTTCACCAAAAGCCCCTCATACTACATAAATAAGCACATTTCTGGAAAATGGTCCTAGACCACAGCTTGTGACCTACGTGTATGTGTGTTAATTGCTGTCACTTCTGACTTATGGTGGCCCAATGAATGAATGACTTTCCAACTGTCCTATCGTGAACAGCCTTGTTCGGGCCTTGTAGACGGAGGGCCTTTGTGGCTTCCTTGGCTGGGTCCATCCATCGCATGTTGGGTCTTCCTCTTTTCCTGCTGCCTTCAACTTTTCCTAGCATTATTGTCCTTTCCAGTGACTCTTGTCTTCTCATAATGTGGCCAAGGTACAACAGCCTCATTTTAGCCATTTTAGCTTCTAGGGAGAGATCAGGCTAGACTGGATCTAGAACCCACTGATCTGCCTTTCTGGTGGTCCGCGGTACCCATAAACCTCTCCTCCAACACCAGATTTCAAAGGAATCCACTTGTTTCCAGTCAGCTTTCTTCACTGTCCAACTTTCACACCCATAATAACCCGTCACCCACAGCCCTCCTTCCTGGGGTTACCAGATGTCCTCTTTTTAGAGGTTGTGTCCTCTTTTTTTTTGGAGTCCGTCTTATTTTGGGCACTTTTTGAAAAAACTGATGCCAATGTCCCCTGTTTGGGTTGGGAGGCTGAGCTTCAATTTAAATAGTAAAGTAAAGGTAAAAGGTAAAGGTTCCATTGCTCGAAAGCCAGTCGAATCCGACTCTAGGGTTGCGGTGCTCATCTCCGTTTCAAAGCCGAAGAGCCAGCGCTGTCTGAAGACATTTCCGTGGTCCTGTGGCCGGCATGACTAAACACCGAGACGCACGGAATGCTGTTACCTTCCCACTGAAGTGGTACCTATTTATCTACTTGCAATTTCTTGCTTTCGAACTGCTAGGTTGGCAGGAGCTGGAACTAGAGACGGGAGCTCACTCTGTCATGCGGCACACTCGGGTCTCGAACTGCTGAACTACCGACCTTCCACAGCCTGCAGTTCAGCGTCTTAACCACCTGAGCCACCACAGTAAAGGTAAAGGTTCTTAAAACGAGATTTGTCATAGTGATCAGTTGTTTGAAGTAGTCAGTAGCAATCCATTAACAGCTGCTATAAATCCATTGGTAGCTGCCATCCGTTGATCCTTCTGGCCACCCATTCCAATTTCAGCTCCGCATATGCATCTGGTAGGATCGCCAACCTCCAGGTGGTCAAGTAACGAATAAATATACACTGCAAGAAACTTTTGTAAATTAACGTGTTCTGTTTATAACTATCATTCTATAAAGTGCATTGTGTGCTATTATAAGATCCTTGTCAGGTACCCTCACAGTTTCTTCTTTTTGCGGTCTGTTCTGTGACTGTGACCATCATTTTTGAGCCAAATTATTATATACCAGCTGCAGTTTCTAGAAAATTCTCAATCAATTAGTATTTTTATATGTTTGTGTGTGTGTGTGTGCGTGCGCGCGCACCTCACAGTCATGGCAACCTCTGGTGACCAACCCCTACTGGGGGCCTGGAGGATATCCAGAGAGGTGGCTGAATAAAGCCTGCCCCCGCCTCCCGACTGCTGGTATTCCAAGGAGGTCTCCCATCCAAGGACTTGCCAGAGTCAACCCTGCTTAGCTTCCAAGATCTGACGAGGTCGAGCTTGCCTGGGCTATCCAGGTCAGGACAATCAATTTATTTATTTATTATATTTGTACCTCACCCCCCCAGCCATGAAACTTAGGGCAGCTGCAGGTATTTTGCACAAGTCCTGAACCTGCTAAATGCTGTAGGATTTACGCAAAGACAACCTCCGTTTTCATCTTATCGCAGGAAATGAAATGCTCAAAAATGTGGACGCAGGGTCTAGTGAAGTCACAGAAGGGAATGTCCAGTGGACACCATCTTACCATTAGCAATATGCGCCGGAAAAAAGAAAAATAGAGGCAATGCAGTCCCTGCTCCAGAGACCTCACTATCGCTGTCTGAAGTGCAGAAAAGAAATGGAGGAAGCTTTTCAGAGGCAAACATCGGAGTCTACTGGTTAATCAATGGCATCTATCACCTTGGAGATTACCAAAGGTTTATTCAAATTTCTCAGGCGCATGCTAGTTTTGTTCTACCGATAAAGCTGATCTACTTGTTAACAGCTGCAAGGCTGGTCCTGGCTAAATTTTTGGAAGATAAAGAGCTTTTTCCCTCACTTGTAAGCAATGTTCCCTCAAAGCTGTGGAGTCTTGTGAGCAAAAGTTCTACTTTGTGAGCTACTGGCATTAAAGTTGTGAGCGAGCGATTTGACTGCTGCATAAATTAGTTTGCTCTGGAGCCATCCTTCCTGAGCTGAAAAAAATGTGTGAGCTGGAGGCTAAAAAACTGAGCTAGCTCACACTAACTCAGCTTAGAGGGAACACTGCTTGTAAGTTCCCGCTTCTTTAGGGTAGGGGGGTTGGTTGGTTCTGCATGCGTTTGGCTCCCCCTAGTGGTCGATTAGAGTTTACACCAGTTTATATGCCGTGTCTCTCCCTGCAGATTTAAACCACAGGTTTTGATGTCAGACGTAAAACAATCTAATATTGCATCGACCACTCCAGGAAGCAAAAGATATGCAGAACGGAACCCCCCCTGAAGAAACAGGAACTTATAAGCAAGAAAAAAGAAAAATGTGGAAAAGCCCATAAGTATCTTCCAAATAAACTAAATCGGTTAAGGAAAGTTCAGGAGATAGTGAAGTTAGTTGGGCTTACTGCTTTGATTATTAAGAAAGACACTAAAGGCCAGGAAGCAAATTGGATCTCACTATTATGTTACTCTGAATGGATTATTTATGAGTGAAAAAACAAGTTTAGTTGTCTGTTCCGAATTTTATTTAGTGATGTAAATAACCTTCTTAAAGGAAATCTACTTATCCGGAGTCCTCTCCGGTGGTTGGTTCAAGATCACAGCACAGGATCCTTTCCCAGCCTGGCAACCTGAAATCCTTTTAAATGGAAATGGCAGACATTGAATTTGGGAACATTATATGCGCCAAGGTGGGGCTGTTCTACTGAGCTGCAGCATGCGCCATTCATGAATAATGGATAATACTAACACCTCAGGAGGTGGTGGATGCTCCTTCCCTGGACGTTTCCAAGCGGAGGCTGGACGACCATCTTTCGGGTATGTTCCTGCAGAGGGCAGGGGGTTGGACTAGATGACCTGCAAGGTCCCTTCCAATGCTAACGTTCTATGATTCTAACATTCTATGCTAGGAATTGTGTCAGCAAGGAAAAGAGGAGGAGGAGGAGGAGGAGGAGATTGGATTTATACCCCGCCCTTCACTCGGAGTCTCAGAGCGGCTTACAAACTCCTTTCCCTTCCCCTCCCCACAACAGACACCCTGTGAGGTAGGTGGGGCTAAGAGAACTCTGACACAAACTGCTCTTTTTCAAGGACAGCTGTGCCAGAGCTTGTGACTGACCCAAGGTCACATCAGCAGGTGCAAGTGGAGGAGTGGGGAATCAAACCCGGTTCTCCCAGATTAGAGTCCACGCACTTAACCGCGACACCAACCACCAATAAGGAGCACCAGTCATGTAATTGGGCTGGACAAGCTCTGTGCACAACAACCTCCCTACATCTCCCGGGATTAAACCGTGGTCCACAGAAAACCCCTCCACGGCACAAGCCACAGTGGTATTCTTACGAACGTACCGGGGGAGAGGCTGAGGGCGAACTTGGTCTGGAAGTCACATTCTTCGCTGTCCAGGTAATCATCTGAAATGACCACCACCATCCTCCGGCACCTGGAGTCAGAGAGAGAAGAGCGGGGAAATTTCAAAAGTTTATACTTTCGTCCAGGGCTCTTTTTGTAGAAAAAGCCCAGCAGGAACTCATTAGCATAATAGGCCACACCCAACAGCAGAAACCCATTAGCATATTAGGCCACACCCATGACAGCACAGCTCATTAGCACATTAGGCCGCACCCCCATGTTACCAGAAGTGTGGTCATCCAGCCACACCCACCTTTTGCTTCTAATTCTGTGTACCTTGTTTGTGGTCAAAACCCAGGGCTTTTTTGTAAAAGGAACTCCTTTGCATGTTAGGCCACACACCCCTAATGTAGCCAATCCTAATGAGTTCCTGCTGTTGGGTGTGGCCTATTATGCTAATGAGTTCCTGCTGGGCGTGGCCAACTTGGGAGCCAGCCGGAACTCCGTTCCTGTGCGTTCCTGCCCAAAAATAGCCCTGATTGCGTCAGTCGTCGGAGAGAAGGGGGTAGGAGGAATGAGCGCCCTTAGACAAATCTGACCGGGGAATGGGCCACATCAAGACCGTGGGGGTGTAAGTCCAGGGGACAAGAATACTGGACACGGGCCTCAGATACCCGGATTCAGAAGCCACGAGGGAAGATAAGAGGTCGTCTATTTCTCTCCCTGCCCCTGATCTACACCAGCCTGACCCTGGTGCTTTCAATCCAGCTAGAAGAAGAAGAGCTGGCTTTTATACCCCACTTTTCTCTAACCGAAGGAGTCTCAAAGCAGCTTACAATCGCCTTCCCTCCCCCTCCCCACAACAGACAATTTGTGAGGCAGGTGGGGCTGAGAGAGTTCTGAGAGAACTGTGGCGGGCCCAAGGTCTCCCAGCAGGCCTCGTGTGTCTCAGAGCGGCTTCCAAAGTCCTTTCCCTTCCCCTCCCCACAACAGACACCCTGTGAGGTGGGTGGGGCTGAGAGAACTCGGGCTGAGAGAGCTCTTTTGAGGACTGCTCTCGAGAGAACAGCTCTGAGAGAACTTGTGACTGACCCAAGGTCACCCAGCTGGCTGCATGTGGAGGAGTGGGGAATCAAACCCGGTTCTCCAGATTAGAGTCCGCCACTTATAACCACTACACCGAACTGGCACTCGGCATAACACAGCACATTAAACCAGAGGGCATCTTCAGCCTGTGGGCATCTTTGGAATTCTGACATGGTGTGGTGGGCGCAGCCACAAACCGGCTGCTGTACAATGGCTGCCGCAGAAGGTGGAGCCAACCACAAAACTGCTGCCACAGCTTGGCTTCGGTCACGCGGTACAGAGGTTTGCACTGAGGTGGCAGCTGCTCCCCAAAAAAGGCTTGCACGCCAATCAAACCTCCAGTGGCCAATCAGAAGCCATGCTGAGCAAAAGTCCCACCCTGGTCCCATCCACTTTCTCCAAGTACTTGGTGGGTGCTAGGAATGGTGTTGGCAGGTGCCCAGTTGCCTATGGGCACCGCATTGAAGACCCCTGCATTAAAAGATGCAAAAATTACATAGTAGGAACCTACTTACAGTAACAATAATACACCATGGTGGTGTCTACAGTCCCCAGGGCTATTTTTGGGCAGGAACGCACAGGAACGGAGTTCCGGCTGGCTCCCAAGTTGGCCACAGCCAGCAGGAACTCATTAGCATAACAGGCCACACCCAACAGCAGAAACTCATTAGAATTGGCTACCTTAGGGGTGTATGGCCTAACATGCAAAGGAGTTCCTGCTAAAAAAAAAGCCCAGGGTTTTGACCACAAACAAGGTCAACAGAATAAGAAGCAAAAGGTGGGCGTGGCTGGATGACCACACTTCTGGTAACATGGGAATGCGGCTTAATATGCTAATGAGTGGTGCAGTCAGGGGTGTGGCCTAATATGCTAATGAGTTTCTGCTTTGGGGTGCGGCCTATTATGCTAGTGAGTTCCTGCTGGACATTTTCTACAAAAAAAGACCTGACAGTCCCTAATTCTTTACCCCGAGCTGCGTTCTGAACCATTCTATTACAGCACAACCCCATTTCCTGCGCAAAAAGCCCTCTTGAATCATTCAAATTTGCATAGTTTGCAAACATAGGGTAGGCACCTTCCTGACCTTATTAGGCCAGCCATTCCATAGAGAAGGCACCGTGTCGGGCAGTTGTGGATTTTGCCCATTGGCACGGTAAAACACGCACTTGAGGGCATCTAGAGCAGGCCCGTAGCCAGGATTTTTTAAAGTCAGGGGGCATTTAAATTTCTTAGGGGGCACTGGCTCATCAAATGAAAGGTGATTTAATTCAGTTTCTGGGGGAAATGGAGAGGTGCTGCCTGGCTCCACGTGGCCACCGTAGCTGGCCCTTCACGCCAGACGGCTGTGCAGGAATACCCGGCTCCTTCCCCGCACCTGCCACTGCTCAGGGGCTCTTGGCTGGATAAGAAGTTGGGGGGGGGGCTTGCCAGGAAATCGGAGGGGCCTAGCCCCGAGATGCCCCACTGTAGCTACGGTAGGTTTCCCAAGTACTTACCGCGA
>NW_015170502.1:7116-17929 GCF_001447785.1 Gekko japonicus
CTGGCAATGGGGCTGAAAACTCGATGGTACCACAAACTCCTTTCCCTTCCCCTCCCCACGACAGACACCCTGTGAGGTAGGAGGAGCTGAGAGAGCTCTTTCAAAAACTGTCCTTGAGAGGACAGCTCTGACAGAACTGTGGCTCGCCCAAGGTCACCCAGCAGCTGTAAGTGGAGGAGGAGTGGGGAATCAAACCTGGTTCTCCCAGATTAGAGTCTGCGCACTTAACCACTACGCCCTCCAGCCGCAGATCGGGAGTCCCCCGGTAAGGAGAAACCCTAGCCAGGCCCCACCTGGAGGCTGCCAACCCTATATTGTCTAGCACTTTGCACGGCAAAAAAATAAAATAAAAATGCCCCAGCACATACACACACACACACACTCCCCTTCCTCTCGTGTAGCTGTTGCTTGAAGGCCAAGGACAATGTCAGTTCACCGACTGACAGTTTCTAAAAATAGGCCCGTTTCTGTGTATAGCCAAACCGAGGCAGGATTAGAACGAAACATACGGTATGGGGGGGGGGGTCAGCGTACAGAAGAGAAGCAGGAAATCATGTGGAACGAAAGTCGGGAAGGTTGCCAGAAACCCAGGAAACGAGGAACATCAAAACTATTAAAAGACATTTTTTCCCCCCTGATGGGATTATGCAAAAGAAAAATTTGAGGAGCCCTGAATCCGATCCAAGTTTTTTCTTAATCCTTCTGGGCAGTGCTACGGGTTCCGGAGAGATTACTGAGGCATGTGATAAGTTACAAGAACAGAAGTCCTGCTCCGCACGATCCCGCGGCTTTATTTCCTCTTCCTGCGGCCAGACCACACGAAAGGGGATTGCGCCCGGACTTCGTTTCCTTTCTGCCCCGGCTGCCTTGGACTCTGTCCGCTGATCCACAGGGGAGCCTCATCTTGTTAGGACGAGAACCTGAGAGAGAGCCAGTTTGGTGTCGTGGTTAAGTGCGCGGACTCTAATCTGGGAGAACCGGGTTTGATCCCCCACTCCTCCACATGCAGCTGCTGGTGTGACCTTGGGTCAGTCACAAGTTCTCTCAGAGCTGTTCTCTCAAGGGCAGTTCTCTCAGAGCTCTCTCAGTCCCACCTACCTCACAGGGTGTCTGTTGTGGGGAGGGGGAGGGAAAGGAGATTGTAAGCCGCTCTGGGACTCCTTCAGGTAGTGAAGTGAGGGGTATAAATCCAAACTACTCCTCCTCCTGTGAGGTAGGCGGGGCTGAGAGAGCTCTTTCCAGAACTGTCCTTGAGAGAACAGCTCTGACAGAACTACGGCTTGCCCAAGGTCATCCAGCAGCTGCAAGTGGAGGAGTGGAGAATCAAACCCAGTTCTCCCAGATTAGAGTCCGCGCACTCTACCACTACACCAAATTGGCTTCTCAAGAGTGCTTGAGAAGTGGGGTAGGATTCCCAGGTTCCCCCAGCCCCTGACAGGGGATGGGGGGGGTAGGGTTGCTAGATCCAGGTTGGGAACCTCCCAGAGATCTGGGGCTGGAGCCTGGGGAGGGCAGGGGCCTCAGTTTCCTTTCGCCTGTCCTGTAATCTATGTAACAGATGTTGCCAATCCCTGTTTGCAGGGCTAAAAGGTTAATTCCCCTGAATTTACTGTTTGCACAACCTTTCCGAACAGAATTGAGTGTGTGTGGAATCACCCCTTCCAAAAATGCCTCTCCCCAGAAAACAATGCCATTTCTTCATATGTGTACGGAAGTCAGACGTCCGATTGATAAAGACAGTTTCTGAGGATAGCCACCTCGGTTGGCAGCAGAATAGTTAGATTGAAGTCCAGCAGCCGACAAGAGACCAAGAGTTTCAGGGTACAAGCTTTCAAGAGTCAAACCTTCCTTTGGAAGACACAGGTAGACAAGTAGAAACTCTTGTGCTACTGGACTCGAATCGAACCATAGAATCATAGAGCTGGAAGGGACCTCTGAGGTCATCTAGTCCAACCCCCTGCACAGTACAGGAAATTCACAAATACCTCCCCCCACATGCCCCCAGTGACTGCTGTTCCATGCCCAGAAGATGACAGGAAAACTCCAGGATCTCCAGCCAAACTGGCTTGGAGAAAAATTGCTGCCTGGAGAAAACGTGGTGATCCGCATTTCCCCGGGCGTGTAAGAAAGGGCCACAGGAACTAAGCACTGAGGCAACCCTTCCTGCCCTCCCTTCTCGTGATCTGCCTAAGTTCACAGAATCCGCATTGCTGTCCGATGGCCATCTAGCCTCTGTTTGAAAATCTCCCAAGGAGAGCCCACCACCTCCAGAGAGCCAGTTTGGTGTAGTGGTTAAGTGTGCGAACTCTAATCTGGGCGAACCGGGTTTGATTCCCCACTCCTCCACTTGCACCTGCTGATGTGACCTTGGGTCAGTCACAAGCTCTGGCACAGCTGTTCCTGAAAGAGCAGTTTGTGTCAGAGTTCTCTCAGCCCCACCCACCTCACAGGGTGTCTGTTGTGGGAAGGGGAAGGGAAAGGAGTCTGTAAGCCGCTCTGAGATTCCAAGTGAAGGGTGGGGTATAAATCCAATCTCCCATCCCCCTATATATATTTTTTTTTACTTAAAATAAAAACATGCTTAAAGCCTTAGCACTCCTTGCAATATTTTGTTTATTTAAGTGTCTGATCACTGACACCCCTTGCTCTGAATTATTGCATCAAAATGTCTGTGCTGTTGCCATCTTGAGTATGCTGTTCAGGTGTGTCTCTGTCAGTGGCAAAGTTACGATGACACAGCAGCAGCAGCAGAACTGGAAGAAGAAGCAGAAGACAGCCAGTTCCACTGCGGGCCTGATAGAAGCCCTCCGGGGGCCTGATCTAGCCCCCCGGGCCGCGTGTTTGACACCCATCTACATTCATTTCCACCTGCCCCAGCCAGACACAGCCTAACCAGGACAGCTGTAAATGCATCCGAAGGCACACTCCAAAACACGCACACCATTATCGCTTACAGCTGCTGCAAATCATACCTTGAACTCAGGAAGCAATTTTTCGAGAGAGAGAAAAAATCTTTATTGCAAAAGTGAAAAAATGCATACACAATCCCTTATTTTTAAAAAAATACATTCCCATCCAGGGAGACAGAGGCACCCTTTTCCGTGGCCACCCACTGAACTTGCTGCTAGTGGTGGAAAGTGCCGTTAAGTCTCTGCTGACCGATAGCAACGCCGTAGAGCAGGGGTGTCGAACTCATTTGTTATGAGGGCCGGATCTGACATAAGTGAGACCTTGTTGGGCCGGGCCACGTGTGTCATAAAACGTCATGCCAGGTAGCGGAGATAGAAACTTTATAAAGGACACAAACACAAAGGGTTTTTTAAAACTTTAAATAAAACATGCTTAAAACACTAGCACTCTTGCAATATTTTGCCTATGTAACAGTCTCTGATAACTGACACCTCTTGCTCGGAGTTACTGCAGCAGCAGAACTGGAAAAGGAAGCAGGAAACAGCCACGGCTTTGCGGGCCAGATTTCAGCCTTCCGAGGGCCTGATCCAGCCCCCGGGCCATATGTCTGATACCCTGTGAACACTATGTGATGGACAAAATAGCCGACACCTATGATACACACACACAAAGACACGCAGGGTCACAATCTAGATTTGTAAGAAAGTGCTTCGCTCTGATAACATACTTCACTGAAACTGACATTCTGCCAACAAATCTCGGATACTCTGAGTGGATGCCCTTATAAGTTGTGAGCTTATTTTAAGGTCTGAGCAATTTTTTGAATTAAGGTGTGATACAGCTTAGTAGAGCTATGATACACTTTCTATCAATCGTAGGTTAATTAGAAATTCTATGGAGTTGACAAGTTGAACGTTAGAAGAAATACTATTTGCATTATCACTGGGTTACACTGTTTTGTTTGGCATAAGCATGATATTTCTTATGCATACTTGACTTATTTTTCAATAAAAAACCTATTAAATTGTAAAAAAAAAAGTTTGACAGTGGGGTCGTTTCATAGAAAAAGAGCTAGGAGAACTCATTAGCATAACTCATTAGCCTATGCCACACCCCCTGACATCACTGGAAGTGTGTCATAAGGCCACACCCCCTGACATCACCGGAAGTGTGTCATAAGGCCACACACCCTGCCCCCAACAGTCCCGGCCGCCGGCGCCGGCCTTGCAGCTCCACTGCCGAGCCCCATGAGGGGCCCGGCGGTGGTCCTGCAAGGATGGCAGGAGTGCAAGGAAGCCCCGCGAAGGCCCTCCCTGGCCCCAAGCAGGCAGGGGTGGGGAGAGGCGGGGAGGAAGCAACTTACCCTCCCTCTTCTCCTGCCTCCTCCTGGCTGAATGAGGGCCGGAAGCGGGGTGCCCGGAAGCAGGGGGCGGGGCTTCGTCATGTGCCCCGCTCGCCATACCTTACCCGGGGGAACTGCGATCCCCCGCGATCCCCTCCGAAATGACCTCTGTTTGACACCCCTGCCATAGAGTTTTTCGAGGCACGGGCCAAAGAGAGGTAGTTTAGTATCGCCTGCCTCTTCATAGCAGTCCCAGTCTTCCTTGGTGGTCTCCCATCCAAATACTAACCAGGGCCGACCCTGCTTAGCTTCCGAGACCAGAAAAGATCAGGTGAACCTGAACCATCCAGGTCAGGGGCTAAACTTGCTAAGCCAGTACAAGCCTGTATCTAAACCAGACGTTCCCACATCCAACCTCAGCGTGGCAGCCACTGTACAAACCTGTTCCGGATTTCATTTTCATTTTCTCTCCCCCCCTCTCGTATGCAGGGCTTCACAGCAGTGATTTTCAGCGGTATGAATAATTGAGGAATGGAAAAGAAACAGCGCTCAGCCAACATGATAGGAAAAAGAAAGGAGGAAACACAGACTCCCTTTTCCAATTTCTATTTTCTTTTCAAGGCAGTTCCTGAATCACCTGGCACAGTTGGTGGCCTTCAGAAATGTACATACGATTTCTATCTGCACTTAATATGCTGCATCAAAGCACAATGGTACCTCCAACGTTGCCATAACATTCAGTAACATAAAATGCAACCGGAAGGTGCATCGATGTATTCTCTAGAACTGTTTAATTCTTTTTGACATTCCAGACTCAGAGCATTTCTGCATTCCCATTTCTCCGGCTTGTAAATTCCTCTGTGTGTGTGTGTGAGAGTTCTGCTCCCCCTAGTGGTCAGTTCGCTATTATACCATGTCTGGTTTATCTCCCTGCAGATTTAAACTACATAAACCAGTGTAATATCAAATCGACCACTAGAGGGAGCAAACACGTGTGGAACAGGAACACACACACACACACGGAAGAAACAGAAACTTACAAGTGAAAAAAAATAATGAGGAAAAGCTGCCAACCTTGGAAGCCAGAGCATGGATTTGTGCCTTTAAACTGAGATTAAAGCATCTCTGTGCCGAAGATGGTTTGTTAGCCACTCTAAATCGAGATGCCCACAAATCGTCTTGAATGAAAGCCCTGGATGAGGAACTGATGACAGTCGGAATGTCGATGAACGATATTTTTGAGATAGGCAAATCCTAAGCATTTTCTGGGAGCCAAAAGCGTGTCCCAGAAAGGCACATGGGAAGGACCAGTGACTCTCCGCTATTTACCACACAATTCCTTCCAAACCAGGATTCTCAGGTTACACCTTGGCGGGGCCAACTACACCAGACTCCGCATTTTTGCATGCAGGGTTTCCCCCTGCCCGCAGCCTAGAGGCCGGTGGGCCAAGTGGAAAACAAAGGACTGGGGAGAAAGGTCTAGCTCCCTCGAAGGCACGTTTTTGTAAACAGGAGGATTGTAAAAGCAGTCCTTCAGATGTGAAAAATAACCCTTGGTGGATTCAGCCATAGTGTGGAGTCAGCAAAGAGGTGCAGACATACGCACCGGCAAGTATTTACAGCCACGTTAAGAAGACCCATCTGGAACACAGAGGACTTTCGCATGCATCAGGTGGTGGGCAATGTTCCCTCTAAAATACGTTCAGTTTAGCCTCCTCCTCCTCTCTTCATTGGCCTTGCTGCCTCTTGTCCACCCCTCAACTGACAGCATATGATTTTTCTGTCTCTGGGCTTCGTGTCACCTAGCCACACTGACCTTTCACTTCCCTCACAAAAGCCGCAGTTTATTAACATCCTATGACTGACAACGTCTCCCCAACAGGTTAGAACATTTGCATAATGTGACTGCTGGGCCAATGGCCGACAGGGACTTCCCGAAGGAGGACAGACAGCCGTTAGGGGTGAAGTCACAAGCTACATACACACGGTTGGCTTATTAGAAGCCTACCAAGGCCAGTATTGCCTACACAGGCTGGCAGCGGCTCTCCAGGGTCTCAAGTAAAGGTATGCCGGGCGTTGGACTTGGGGCCTCCTCCGTGCAAAGCATGCTCTCCCACTGCGAAGGAATACAAAGTCCCGGAGTCCTAATTAAATCCACATACAGGGCATGCAAATGGGAAACCCGTTGCATTCAGAGAAAGAGGTCGCTTGTCGCAACCATCAATGAGTGAAGTCACAAGGAAATCCGTGCGCCCTTAAAGCGTGCACAGCCAGCAAATGCAACTGATGCAATGCATGCAACTGGGGGGAGAACTTCACCTGTTGAACTGTTTCCCCGCCTGCAGCTGTTGAGGGCGCAGGAGCCCTAGGCACAGAAAACAGATAACGGGCCTCAATATGTTTTACCTAGAGAGCCCTCCAACCCAAACTGCTCATCCCTCATCAGACCTATCTCACCCCTCATCAGACCTGTCTCACCCCTCATTAGTTCTATCTCATCAGACCTATCTGCTTACCCAAGGGGTCGTCTCGGATAGTGATGCCTCGCCTTTCCAGTGTCTTCGGTTCGCTGCTGTCCACTGCTGGGACCTGAACGGGCTGCTCGGCCTCCTGCCGTTTCTTCTCCAGGTACTTCTTACAATCCTCTTCTGCACAAGGTGCACGCAAAAAAGAAAGAAACAGGGAAACAGGCCTGTCTGAGGATGTGCCTTCTGACAGGAAGTATCCCTGGGAAAGACCAGGAGCATTGCTTCCTGGAACAGCTCTGTGCCAACACCTGAAAGCCAACCACAAGGACTTCCCAAACAAGTCCTCCAACGCCTGCTGCCTACGAAGGATCTCTTGGAAGTGAAGGACTTTGCACTGTCTCTTAGCCTCAAGCTTCAGAGAGGGACTACAGAGTGCCAGAGAGATGAGAGAACATAAGAGCATCAGAGAAGCCATGCTGGATCAGGCCAATGGCCCATCACGGTCCAACGCTCTGTGTCACACAGTGGCCAAAACCCAGGGGCCATCAGGAAGTCCACCAGTGGGGCCAGAACTCCAGAAGCCCTCCCACTGTTACACCCCCAAAGCACCAAGGAGACAGAGCATCACTGCCCCAGACAGAGTGTTCCATCTAGACTTTGTGGCTAAGAGCCACTGATAGACCTCTGCTCCATATGTTCACTTTATTCCCCTCTTGAAGCTGTCTATGCTTGTAGCCACCACTACTTCTTGCGGCAATGAATTCCAAGTGTTAATTACTCTTCGGTAGATAGGTCAGGAGTCAGAACCTGACCATCCTTTCTTTCTACTGCTCTGATGTGTAGATTGCTACTCTTGGGGAATTCTTTCCCAGCTGACACCTTCTTTCCACACTCTTCTCCATCTTGGCACCATGAGGGCAGGAGAAATGCTTCCTTCATCTCCATCCATCCTAGCTAGTTAGACTAATCCGATCTCTGCTCTCCGATCTCTGTATCCTGTCTAGAATGGAATTCCTTACAATAAAAGACTCATATTAGTTTTGCAAAGATAAAGAAGCTCCGTCTGTAACTTTGTTTCTTAGCAGAATTCACAAGGCGCTATGTGCCTTGAGCATTTTGCTAACCTAATATTCCTTCTGGATCAGGGTGTGCTCAAGCCGGATAGGACTGAATTGTGGCAGTTTAGGAGCATGTGGAGATTCTGTGTTCAGAGCCAGTATACCTCTAATTTGCAAAATCATAGGGACAAACAGGGGACTCTCGACCTACGTTGGTTGTGAGCTGCCTGGAAGAAAACAGGAGACCCAAAACTAGAGATGTGAAGGCCCGGACAAAAACCGGATACATTCAGGGGGAAAATGGTTTTTTTCCGTTTTTTTCCTGAAGCCTTTTGTTTTCCCTGAAAAATTGGAAAAATTGAAAAAAGGAAAAGAAAAAAAATTGATTATGGAACGTTTTATTTTAACATGATGAATAAAATATTTTAAGACAAGGTGTTCAAATATTTTCCAAATCATTTCTAAAATATATATATATGGTATCAGATTGATCTAATTTCTGTGCACTGAGGACAAGCAAGTCCTAGGTTACAAACTGAACTCTCCAATGCAAGAACAAGATGCATTTCTTCCTTTAGGAGGTGCGATTGTCAGAAGAAAATAAAAAGGTTTCAGTTTTGTTTTTGCATGTGGGTGGGTATTCTGTAATAATTGTTTGGATACACTATATTTTTAATATGCTAGTTGTGATAATTTCATGCCAAGTAAAAATGTCCATAGTAATATTTTATGTTCCTAAAGTAACAGAATGACTTTCAATCTAGAAAAGACAAAAGAAATGCTAATGTAGCATTTTTTCAATTTTTCCGAAAATTTCCGTTTCCCACGAAAAAAACTGGGAAAAAACTGGGTTTTTTCCTGAGTTTCAAAATTTCCAGAAATTTTACATCTCTACCCAAAACCAGAGAAAAATATTCTGGATTAGATAGACTTTTGGTCTGTTCTAATCCACCAAGATAATTCTTACAGAGGGCACATCCAAGGGCTATTTCAAGCATTACACTCCTTACGGAGAGACCATTTAGAACAGGGGTGTCAAACATGCGGCCCGGGGGTAGGATCAGGCCCCCAGAGGGCTTCTATCAGGCCCGAAGTGGAACTGGCTGTCTTCTGCTTCTTCTTCCAGTTCTGTTGCTGCGTCATCATCGTAGCCTTGCAGCTTACAGATACACACCTCAACAGCATACTCAAGAGTGCAACAGCACAGACATTTTGATGCAATAATTCAGAGCAAGAGGTGTCAGTGATCAGACACTGTTATCAGACACTGGGAAAGAGAAGGCTTAGAGGGCACATGATTGCAGTCTTCAAGTATTTGAAGGGCTGTCATGTAGAAGATGGATTGGATCTATTCTCTCTTGCTCCGGATTGCAAGACTAGGTCTAATGGGTGGAAATTACAAGGGAGTCATTACCAGCTAAAGATTAGGAGAAACTTCCTAACTGTAAGAGTGGTTGAGCAGTGGAACAGACTGCCTTGGGAGGTGATGGATGCTCCTTCGCTGGACGTCTTCAAGCGGAGGCTGGACGACTATCATTCGGGTATGTTGTAGGTATGTAGGGCTCTCTTTCAGCTATGCTCCTGCAGAGGGCAGGGGGTTGGACTAGATGACCTGCAAGGTCCCTTCCAACTCTAACATTCTATGATTCTAAATAAGCAAAAATATTGCAAGAGTGCTAATGTTTTAACCATGTTTTTATTTTAAGTTAAAAAAACCCTTTGTGTCTGTGTCCTTTATAAAGTTTTTTTTAATAGTTTTTATTGAATTTTCAATATAATGCATACCTGTATAGTGTATTGTACATTAACTATTCATCCATTTATCACCATTTATACATGTTTCTAAACAGCAACACAATCACCTAACAAATGTGTTTTCCTGCTATTCGAACATACAAGCATCCAATAATTGTAATGTTATAATTATCTTTATCGATCTTCTTTTCTTGAGACAGTCCACTATCTAGATTTTCACTTATTCCAACAATAATATTTTTCTACCATTTATATTTATCACAATTTTCTATTAACTTAATTTTTCCCTCTGTGTGTTCATTATTTACCTCCCATCTATCTCCGTCAGGATTAAATATCCTCTTATTTTAAGAAACTACCAAAACCACAAAACAGAAAACCATGCTATCCAATATTTAAGGTTCCTATAGAGAAGAAGTCTATAATCCATCATGCTTATATCAATTAAATCAGTTCATTTGGTACCAGCATATGTAGATCACCCAACATTTCAAACCCTCACTTTTAACCTATATCAATTTTTTTTAATTTAACTTTTGATTTGATATACCGCCCTAACCCCTTAGTAGGGGGTCTCTGGGCAGTTTACAGGATGGGGTGCTAAGCACATTGTTCCTTAACTAGGGGCACATTGTATTGGGGGTGGGGCTGCCTACCGGCACCCTGGTGGAGGCTTTTTCTGGATCAGATCGGCTCTCTTTCCCGGTGGTTCGCTTGGCTAGTTGTTTCTCTCTGGCGCTCCGGTGGGTTGGCACACGACGCGTCCTCTTCCGGCCCAGCCACGTCCTTCTGGCTCCGCCGCGCCTGTTGATGACATCATCGCGCGCCTCCGTCTTTGCCTCGCCGACGACAGCCGCCCGATGTTACCGCTGGCCACGAGGGATCGCTTCTTCTGGCCTTACTGCTGCTGCCGCCGCTGCTGCATCGCGCCACGCTGCCTTCACCGCCGGAATATTGCTGCAGCCGATGTCCGCCGCCGCCATTGCCGCCTCCACACACTTCACAGGAGGAGGGTGCCCCCTACCCTTCTAAGGGTAGGTACCCATTTGTCTACTCGCAGTATGGTTATATTTTAGCTTTCAAGCCGCTGGGTGGGCCGGAGCTAGGCCTAGGGTCAAGAGCTCCCCTCGACCGCGGTGGGTCTCGAACAGCCATAGTGGCTGCACGAGTGATGCACGAGTCTGCAAAATCAGAATATAAATAACTGTAAATAAATAAATTCGTATATATTACTTTCATATGTATTCCTAGCCACATTTCATACCTTCAGCTTTAAATCC
>NW_015170503.1:0-5486 GCF_001447785.1 Gekko japonicus
GACTCCCTGGCTCTTTTTCTGCTTCTAATCTATTTGTAGAAAGTTTTATTGTTGGTCTTCATGCTTTTGGCAATTGTTATTCAGTCACACAGTCGAGTCCGACTCTTCGCGACCCCATGGACCAGCTCCCACCTGGCCCTCCTGTCTTCCGCCGTCCTCTGACGTTTGCTCAATTTCATGTTCGTTGCATCTACGACACTGTCTAACCATCTCATCCTTTGCCGTCCCCGTCTTCTTTGACCTTCAATCTTTCCCAGCATCAGGGTCTTCTCCAGTGAGTGCTCCCTTCTCATTTGGTGGCCAAAGTATTTGACCTTCAGTTTCATTATCTGGCCTTCCAGGGAACAGTCAGGGTTGATTTCTTTGAGGATTGACTGATTTGTTCTTCTTGCAGTCCAAGGGACTCTCAAGAGTCTCCTCCAGCACCATAGTTCAAAAGAATCTATTCTTCGGCGCTCGGCCTTCCTTATAGTCCAACTCTCACAGCCATACATGACTACTGGGAATACCATTGCTTTGACCATGCGGACTTTTGTTGGCAGGGTGATGTCTCTACTTTTTATCATGCTGTTTAGGTTCGCCATCACTTTCCTCCCAAGGAAATCTTTTAATTTCATGGCTGCTGTCACAGTCTGCGGTGATCTGGGATCCCAGGAACGTGAAGTCTGTCACTACTTCCACGACTTCCCCTTCTATTTGCCAAGGAGTGATGGGGCCGGATGCCATGATCTTAGTTTTTTTGATGTTGAGCTTCAAGCCCACTTTTGCGCTCTCCTCTTTTACCCTGAGCAAGAGGCTCTTTAGGTCCTCTTCACTTTCTGCCATTAGAGTGGTATCGTCTGCATATCTGAGGTTGTTGATCTTTTCCCCAGCAATCTTAATTCCCGCTTGTGATTCATCCAGGCCAGCATTTCGCATGATGTACTCTGCATATATATTAAATAAGCAAGGCGACAATATACATCCTTGTCGTACTCCTTTTCCTATGCTAAACCAATCAGTTGTTCCATATCCGGTTCTAACTGTCGCTTCTTGGCCCTTATACAGGTTTCTCAAGAGACATGTGAGGTGGTCTGGTACTCCCATCTCTTTAAGGACCTGCCATAGTTTGTTGTGATCCACACAGTCAAAAGCTTTAGCATAGTCAATGAAGCAGAAGTAGATATTTTTCTGGTACTCTCTTGCTTTCTCCATAATCCAGCGAATGTTGGCAATTTGATCTCTAGTTCCTCTACCTCTTCGAAACCCAGCTTGTACTTCTGGTAGTTCTCTATCCACGTACTGTTGAAGCCTAGCTTGTAGGATCTTGAGCATGACCTTGCTAGCGTGTGATATGAGTGCAATTGTGCGATAGTTTGAACATTCCTTGGCATTGCCCTTCTTTGGGATTGGAATGTATACTGATCTTTTCCAATCCTGTGGCCACTGTTGCGTTTTCCAAATTTGCTGGCAAATGGAGTGCAGAACTTTAACAGCATCATCTTCTAAGACTTTGAATAGCTCAGCTGGAATACCATCACCTCCACTAGCTTTGTTGTTAGTAATGCTTTCTAAGGCCCATTTAACTTCACATTCCAGGATGTCTGGCTCGAGGTCAGTGATTATACCGTCGTGGTTGTCAAGGACATCGAGGTCTTTCTTGTATAGTTCTTCTGTGTATTCTTGCCATCTTTTCCTAATCTCTTCTGCTTCTTTTAGGTTCCTACCGTTTTTGTCCTTTATCATGGCCAGCTTTGCATGGAACGCTCCCTTGATTTCTCCAATTTTCTTGAAGAGATCTCTAGTCCTTCCCATTCTATTGTTTTCTTCTATTACTTTGCACTGTTCATTCAGGAAGGCCTCCTTATCTCTCCTTGCTGTTCTCTGGAAATCTGCGTTCAGTTGGGTAAATCTTTCCTTTTCGCCTTTGCCTTTCGCTTTCCTTCTTTCCTCTGCTATTTGTAAAGCCTCATCAGAAAGCCATTTTGCTTTCTTGCATTTCTTTTTCTTTGGTATGGTGGTGATTGCTGCCTCCTGTACGATGTCACGAACCTCTGTCCATAGTTCTTCAGGCACTCTATCTATCAAATCCAGACCCTTGAATCTATTCTTCACCTCTACTGTATATTCATCAGGGATGCGATCTAGGTCAAACCTGAATGGCCTCGTGGTTTTCCCAATTTTCTTCAGTTTAAGTCTGAATTTTGCAATGAGTAGCTCATGATCTGAGCCACAGTCAGCTCCAGGTCTTGTTTTTACTGACTGGATAGAGCTTCTCCATCTTTGACTGCAAATTATATAGTCAATCTGATTTCGGTGTTGCCCATCTGGTGATGTCCATGTGTAGAGTCGTCTCTTAGGTTGTTGGAAAAGGGTGTTCGCTATGACCAGTGTGTTCTCTTGACAAAACTCTGTTAACCTTTGCCCTGCTTCATTTTGCTTTCCAAGGCCAAACTTGTCTGTTATTCCGGTTACCTTTTGACTTCCTACTTTAGCATTCCAGTCCCCTATGATGATGAGGACATCATTTTTAGGTGTTAGTTCTAGGAGGTGTTGTAGGTCTTCATAGAACCGGTCCACTTCAGCCTCTTCTGCATCAGTGGTTGGGGCATAGACTTGGATTACTGTGATGTTGAATGGTTTGCCTTGGATTCGGACCAAGATCATTCTGTCATTTTTGAGATTGTATCCCAGTACTGCCTTTCGCACTCTCTTGTTGACTATAAGGGCCACACCATTTTTTCTATGGGATTCTTGGCTACAATAGTAGATATAATGGTCTTCTGAGTTAAATTCACCCATTCTGGTCCATTTTAGTTCACTGATTCCCAAGATGTTGATGTTCAGTCTTGCCATCTCATTTTTGACCATGTCAAGCTTACCTTGATTCATACATCTTACATTCCAGGTTCCTATGCAGTATTGTTCTTTGCAACATTGGACTTTCCTTTCACCATCAGACACATCCAGAACTGAGCGTCCTTTCGGCTTTGGCCCAGCCGCTTCACTCTTTCTGGGGTTACTTGTACTTGCCCTCTGCTCTTCCTCAGTAGCATATTGGACCCCTTCCTACCTGAGGGGCTCATCTTCCGGCATCATATCTTTTAACCTTTTGATACTGTCCATGGGGTTTTCTTGGCAAAGATACTGGAGTGGGTTGCCATTACCTTCTTCAGGGGATCACACTTGGTCTGAGTTCTCTGCTGTGGCCCGTCCGTCTTGGGTGGCCCTTCACGGCATACCCACCGCTTCATCAAACCGCGCAAGCCCCCACGCCACGACAAGACAGTGATCCATGAGGGGCAATGCACTCCTCCTATTCCCTTTTTGCCTGCCTGATCACAGGCCTGCATTTCATTTGCCACGCCTGTGTTCCCTTTCGCTTCATCAAACCGCGCAAGCCCCCACGCCACGACAAGACAGTGATCCATGAGGGGCAATGCACTCCTCCTATTCCCTTTTTGCCTGCCTGATCACAGGCCTGCATTTCATTTGCCACGCCTGTGTTCCCTTTTATCAACCTCACTGAGACTAGCTTTACATCGCTACTCTCTTTGTACCTGAACAGCACTGAGTTCAGTGGGTCCATGAGAAGACAGCACACAAGTAAAGCAGACCCCTTTTTAAATATATAAAGGTTTGTCGAGGATTTAAAAATAAAAAATCACTAAGCAGCCATGTTGCTTCAGCTCAACAACAGAAAAACAAGGAGAGGTAACTGTTCTAGCCAATACATGAAATACGTGGTATTAGGTGGCACCTCTTTTACAGCATCAGTATTCCAGGTGCAGCCTAAATTATTTTACAGAAAACTATTCATCATGACGCAGCAAGACAATATCAAGACATACTAGGATGGCATGAGCATAAAGTTAGCCTGGCTTCCCTCTTATCTATACATCTGTTATACTTTCTACCTCTTAGGGTCAGGTGGTCCTAACGACCCAATCAAGGGTCCTCCATGATGGAATTTTCCAGAGGCTGTCAGCACCCTCCTAATCCCCCCACCTCTCCTGGCTACACAGCTGGATACAGTTTCTCCCGAGTAAGCAATGGCCCTGAAAAATATCAGAATGTTCACTGCAGGGAGACTCGAATCACGAATGCCTGAAAGTCAGACCAGGCCACTTAATAATCACGTAAATCTTTGGGGGAACTACGGTGCTCTGCCTCACAGATCTATTCCCTTTATACTCGTTTGGATTGTGGACTTTGATCTTGACCGTGGTTTCATCCTCCCAGAAGAGTTTTTGCTCTTGAATTTCTTTTCTTTTCTTCCCCATATAAGAATGATCACTTTCTCTCTCTTTCTCTCTGTTCCTCTGCAAACGAAGGCAGGAGTATAAGAGAGATGACGGTGGAGATAGACAACGGCCTGGCATCTAAAGAAAGGCTGAGGATTTCCTCAAGAGGATCCCAGGAACATATTTCCTTCCCAAATGAGCTGACTGAGAGTGAGTATCCTTCACGGTTATGTCAAGGGAAAAAGCAAGGAAGTGCCACGGGGGATTTCTGATTAACTTCCAAGCAACGTTTCGTGCAGTCATACGGCCCGCTGGGGAAGGAGGGAGGGCCTGAAATCTGGAGGCTCAGAAGCTCTTTCTGGGCAGGAGCTCATCTGTGGCCCTTGAATGGGTGAGGAATCATTGATATGAGATATTCTGGGGAAAAGTGGAGGGGTGGTTAAGATCAGCCAAGGTGGACGAGGCCAAAGAGATGGTGTCAATCCTTTCCTCCTGCGGTCACATACATGCCTTTGGGCCTTCCCAGCCCTCCCCCATTATTAACAGGATCTCTGTCTTTATTCCAGCAGAAGATGATCGGAGGAAGGAAGAAGGTGAGGAAGCTCATCAGCAAATCCCAGATAAAGTTAAAAATGAAGACCTGAAAGAAAACGTCACGAATCGAGGCAAACCGATGAGAAAGAATGTCGCTCGTATGGTTGAGAAGAGAGATGGAAGACAGTTTAATGTAGATATTCCAAAGAACAAGATAATAAAAGCAAGTAACTGCATTGAATGCTCAGAGTGTGGAAAGAGATTTGGTGTGAGTGAGCATCTTAAACAGCTTTGGAGAACCAACACAGGGAGGAAACCTTTTGAATATTCAGTGTGTGGAAAGAGATGCAGTGTGAGTGGGAATCTTCAAAAGCATCTGACAAACCACACAGGGAAGACACCTTTAAAATGTTCAGCATGCAGAAAGAGATACAGTCGGAGAGGCCATCTTCAACTTCATCGAAGAATGCACACAGGGGAGAAGCCTTTTGAAAGCTCAGAGTGTGGAAAGATATTCAGTCATAGAGGACATCTTCAAGTGAATCAGAGAACACACACAGGTGAGAAACATTTTGAATGCTCAGAGTGCGGGAAGAGATTCACTCAGAGTGCCGATCTTCAACTGCATCAGAGAACACACACAGGTGAGAAACATTTTGAATGCTCAGAGTGCGGGAAGAGATTCACTCAGAGTGCCGATCTTCAACTGCATCAGAGAACACACACAGG
>NW_015170503.1:6397-14331 GCF_001447785.1 Gekko japonicus
GGAAAGAGATTCAGTCGAAGTGGCTATCTTCAGGGGCATCAGAGAATCCACACAGGGGAGTCACCTTTGGAATGCTCAGAGTGTGGAAAGAGATTCACTCAGAGTGCCGATCTTCAACGGCATCAGAGAACCCACACAGGGGAGAAACCTTTTGAATGCTCAGAGTGCGGAAAGAGATTCAGTCACAGTGGCCATCTTGAAGGGCATCGAAGAACCCACACAGGGGAGAAACCTTTTGAATGCTCAGAGTGCGGAAAGAGATTCAGTCACAGTGGCCATCTTGAAGGGCATCGAAGAACCCACACAGGGGAAAAACCATTTGAATGCTCAGAGTGCGGAAAGAGATTCAGTTACAGTGGCCATCTTCAAGGGCATCGAAGAACCCACACAGGGGAGAAACCTTTTGAATGCTCAGAATGTGGAAAGCGATTCAGTCAGAGTAGCGGTCTTCAGCTGCATCAGAGAACCCACACAGGGGAGAGACCTTTTGAATGCTCAGAGTGTGGAAAGAGATTCAGTCAGAGTTCCCATCTTCATCGGCATCAGAGGACCCACAGAGGGGAAAACCCTTTGGAGTTCTCAGTGTCCCGGTCCAGCACTGCCAGACCTAGACTTGGGAGCCACCCCAAGAGAGACTGCCATGGCATGGATATGCAATCCCAGTGAATGAGGAACCCCCCCCAGCACCGAGGTCACTGACAAGGCATTGGCCATCAGCCTCCCTTACCACCGTGGCAGCTGTTGTTCTGGAGGGCCCAATGGTGCCAGGTGGAGCAGGCAATTGCAGAAGTCCCAGAAGAACCAAGGATAAACCGCAGTGGACAGAGGCCGCACCAGGGGGCATCAGGTGGGGGAAGAGCAGCAGGAAGTGGCCAGAGTCCCAGAAGCTGCAAAAAGTGGCACAGAAAGCCAGCGTATAGATGGGAACCCAGGAGATCCCAGGCCTGGCAATAGGGTATGCGCCCTCTCCTCGGAGAGGCACTTCACAGGCTATTTGCCAGCCTGGTCTTACAGGGTCTGGTGGAAAAAGCGGAAGCACAGTGGTGAACAACTTCACTCTGCTGGGTCCCAGGGGTAGATGGGTCCAGGCGGGCAGGCCCATGCTGAGAGCTGGTAGAGTGATTTTGTTATTGGGGTAACCTGCAATGCTCCCTCTAAGCTGCAAAGTCTTGTGTGCAAAAATTCAACTTTGTGAGCTCCTGGCATTAACGTTGTGAGTGAGCAGTTTGGATACTGCATGATTTAGTTTGCTCTGGAGCCATCCTTCCTGGGCTAATACACAAAATGTGTGAGCCGGAGGCTAAAAAACAGTGAGCTCGCTCACACTAAGTCAGCTTAGAGGGAACACTGGCACCCTGAAAGTCATAAGTCCAAGCTCCCTTCACTTTAACAGCACCCAAAAATCGCATTCTTTGGGCACTACCTGGTCTGAAAACACAGCCAAAGTGGCTCTGGTGACATAAAACGGATGCCAGCAAGTCTGGGATGGGATTCTGAAGGTGAGCCATTACGGATTTGTCTGCTAATTACCCCGTCCCCACCTTGAAACCGTATGCAATGGCAGGAACAGGTCTTCCGGAAAGACATCGTTTTAACTTAAACGACGGATTTCCCTACCTGGCTTGACCTTTCCTGTTTGCCATAATGATGATCAAGGGTCATTTTGTAGAAAAATAGATGCAGGAGTTCATTAGCATAACTTATTTGCATATGCCACGCCCCCTGACATCACCGGAAATGTGTCAGAAGGCAGCACCCACCACTCAGGCTCCACTGAGCTGTTTTGGATTGCTAGCTATTGGGGGGGGGGGAATGTGCAGATCTGTCCTCACAGAGGATGGAGAGCTTGTACCTCAATAAAACTTGGTCTTAAAGGTGCCACTGGACTGTTTTGGGCCAGGGGGGCTCTACAATTTACCTGGTTGCTTCTTGCTCTTACAGGGTGGCTGGGAGCAGGGGGTGGGGCTTCTTGCATGTGCCCACCACCTGGGCTCTTGACTGCCGGAGGTCCAGCTCTGCAACTTACCTGGCTGCTTCTTGCTCTGACTGAGGGCTGCTGGGAGCAGCGGGTGGGGCTTCTTGCATGTGTCCACCCCCTGAGCTCTTGACTGCCGGAGGTCCGCTCCTGTGCGCTCCTGCAGGAAATGACCCCTGATAATGATACTGCTTCACACCTTTCAGCCGTCCCCAGTAGCTTCCCCTTCCAACAATAGAGGGTCATCAAGCAGCCGTTAGCTACATTCATGCACAACATCTCATGTTTCACCCAGGCTTTGTTCATTCCTGGGACTGCCATTCAGCGTTTTCCAACAGAATTGTTTTACTTCCAGTTGATCTCATCTTGTTCTGGAGGCAATCGCAGCACCATGCCCACTGGGAGCATTTTGCCGTCTAACTGGACAGATGAGGCCCCATTGCTGTGTGTGTCTTGGGTTCCTACATGCAGCACACCCACGAATTCGCTTATGTCCTTTCCCATTTTCGCAGCTTCTTCTCCATGGACTTTTGATCTTCTGGAATGGTAACTATAATTCCCGAAACACCCTCCTTTTATTCTTGCCGCTTCTGTGTTTTAGTAGCCTTGTGTGTTTCCTTTACAGTGTGCATTTATTTCTGTATGAGTGTACTGTTCTATTAGTATTTTGCCTTTCAATAAAACACTTCCTTGTTAAGCTACAGCCTGATTTATTTCTGAGAATTTCTCTAAGGCAAAAATCCTGGTATACAATCGGTGGGTGAACAAACATGTGGACAAGGGGGATCCAATAGATATTATTTACCTTGACTTCCAGAAAGCTTTTGATAAAGTTCCTCATCAAAGGCTCCTAAGTAAGCTCAAAAATCATGGGATAGAAGGACAAGTCCTTTTATGGATCAAAAACTGGCTAGTTCATAGAAAACAGAGAGTGAGTGTAGGTGGGCAATTTTCTCAGTGGAGGGTGGTAAGCAGTGGGGTACCGCAGGGATCAGTACTTGGTCCACTGCTTTTTAACTTGTTCATTAATGATTTGGAGATGGGAGTAAGCAGTGAAGTGGCTAAATTTGCGGATGATACAAAGTTGTTCAGGGTGGTGAAAACCAGTGAGGATTGTGAGGCACTCCAAGGGGATCTGTCAAGGATGGGCGAGTGGGCGTCAACATGGCAAATGGGGTTCAATGTGGCCAAGTGCAAGGTGATGCACATTGGAGCCAAAAATCCTAAATATAAATACACATTGATGGGGTCTGAACTGGCAGAGACTGAGCAAGAGAGAGATCTTGGAGTTGTAGTGGATAACTCACTGAAAATGTCGAGACAGTGTGTGACTGCAATAAAGAAGGCCAATGCTATGCTGGGGATTATTAGGAAGGGTATTGAAAACAGATCAGCCAATATAATAATGCCCCTATATAAATCAATGGTGAGACCTCATTTGGAATACTGTGTGCAGTTCTGGGCACCACACCTTAAAAAGGATATTATAGCTTTGGAAAAAGTGCAGAAAAGGGCAACTCGAATGATAAAAGGGTTGGAACACTTTCCCTATGAGGAAAGGTTAAAGCGCTTAGGGCTCTTTAGCTTGGAGAAAAGACGACTGAGGGGTGACATGATCGAGGTTTATAAGATTATGCATGGGAAAGAGCAGGTAGAGAAAGAGGTACTTTTCTCCCTTTCTCACAATACAAGAACTCGTGGGCACTCCATGAAATTGCTGAGCGGTCGGGTTAGAACGGATAAAAGGAAGTACTTCTTCACCCAAAGAGTGATTAACACATGGAATTCACTGCCACAGGAAGTGGTGGCGGCTACAAGCATGGACGGCTTCAAAAGGGAATTAGATAAGCATATGGAGCAGAGGTCCATCAGTGGATATTAGCCACAAGGTATAGATAGGGGCTCTGGGGCAAGGGATGCTCTGTCTTCTTGGTGATTGGGGGGGGGACAACAGTGGGAGGGCTTCTAATGTCCTGGCCCCACTGCTGGACCTCCTGATGGCACTGGTATTTCTGGCCACTGTGTGACACAGAGTGTTGGACTGGATGGGCCTTTGGCCTGATCCAACATTGGCGTCTCTTATGTTCTTAACCCCCTCCCCCGCAAATCGGGAGACCTCCCCTTAGGTGGACAGATAAATCATGGAAACATGGGCAGCACTCTGTGTCTCTGAGCAACATGGATTTGTGTAATATGCCTTGAATCCAAGGGAGAATGGCGGACTGTAAATGACATAAATAAATAATGTCCGGCTGAGGCTCCTCATCTCCACAAACCCTGCCCTCTCCACGGCTCCACCTCCACATCTTCAGGCTGGAATAAAGTCGAGAGCCAGGCAAGCCTGAAGAGGTAGCTGCCTAACCTCACACTGTTCTTGGGCCCAGTTTCCTTTGTCAGGTTCTCTAGTTTTTCCTGGAGGTGAATGATGGGCTTTTCTGGCACCCGGGTGGTGCTTGCCCAGGGAATAAAACGACACAAGCGACAGTTTAACAATTTATGGCATCTTGTGCAGCGTCTCTGGGTTGCGGGGCCACTTTCCTTCCCTGACCAACTTCACAGCTCGTTGCATGCCAGGTGTGAGAGGTTGCATTTCTCATTCCCCCCCCCCAGGCCCGTGGATGTGTTTTAAGATCTCCATGTGATTGGCTGCATTCCTGTAAATAAGAACTCTCTCAGTCATGTTTTCCCTGAGACAGCAGTCCTGTAGTGCCGGAGATGAAGTCTCCGAGGGATCCGTGGATTGTCCCTGCAGATTCTGCATATACAAGGGTGCAAAGACCAGTAAGAACAAAAGAGAAGCCAATGTTGGATTAGGCCAATGGCCCATCCAGCCCAACGCAGTGGCCAAAAACACCAGGGGCCATCAGGAGGTCCAGCAGTGGGGCCAGGACACCAGAAGCCCCCTCCACTGTTGCCCCCCCCAAGTGCCAAGAATAGAGAGCATCCCTTGCTCCAGACCAAAAGCTCCTACCTATCCCTTGTGGCTAATAGCCACTGATGGACCTCTGCTCCATCTGTTTATCTAATTCCCCCTGGAAGCCGTCCATGCTTGTAGCCACCGCCACCTCCTGTGGCAGTGAATTCCATGTGTTAATCACTCTTCGGTGTAATTCGAGGGTGGTCCTTTCATGATTACCGAGCCACATGGCCAGAATGCTCCAGGTTGTCACCTGATTCATAAACTACAGTGGTGGCACTGCAACTATAGAACAGATTAATGCGAAACTGGAGGCAAAAAGCATTTATAGCAGTAAAAGCTGGACTCTTGTGAGTTGGGCCAAAGGGTGGTTTTGTTCCTGGGGAAACCCGTGCCCTCCAAGGAACCCATTTCAAGGCTGATGGAGCCCACTGACTCATTCACACGTTGATCTAAGGAGTAATGCTTGGTACTATGGACTGGGGCTCCTGGGGGATTCTGCCAGAGAGAGCCATTCCCTGGGGGAGAGAGCGGAGGTGTTCCTGACTCCGAAATCTCTTGGACTACGGACACAGACCCAGCGGTGACTTAGCAATTCCTTCTGCCAGGGACAGGAAGGGGTTCTTGACTCTCCTCAATCCTTGCCCCCCCTGTTGTGAGGAGAAAACAGGTTCGAAACCACCAGCAAACCATGACTCAAGGATTGAATCTACGGATTGTCTCTGGGGACAACAAACGGGGACAGAAGAGCAGGACAAAGCAGCATACAGCAGCCTGCAAGACGTCAGGGGGCAATGCCAAAGGCCACTAAACCTACAAGGGCCACAAAATGTTCTTGAGCCACCCCCCAAAAAAGTAACCAACACATTATGCATGACCACAGGTCCATCCGAGGCATTCCCGGACTCAGAGTGTGAGCTAGCTTCATGCAGTGAGGAAGAGAGTGTCCAGATCGCCTTGGTAAGTAAGTCAGACAAAGACTCAAGAAAACAAAAATTCCAAGGCTGACTAATAAAGCTGTTGCTGCTGCTGCAAAAAAGTCCATCTTAAGAGTGCATTTTTGCCTGTCTGGGCAGATGAGTTTCAATAGGAGTCAATCTCACTTCTATGCCAGACCTTGGTTTGGCACTTCCAGTTTTGGCATCCTTTTCTGGACCGTCAGGGGGCCTATTGCTGCCCCCTCGGTGTCTGTCTGCTTCTGGCTCTCCCTTCACCACAGTCAGGAGATCTGTGTAGGACTGGGAGACAGGGCCTGGTGTGGCCTGGTCCCAGGAGAGACCTGCATGGGAGTGGGAAGCAGACAGCCTACAATCCCCACAATACTTAGCGACGGTGGTAGCCAATCCATGTCCAGGGATTGTGTGAGGGGATTGAGACTTAAGCTTTGTGGGCTGTGGAAACGGTGTTCGTTCCTTTGTGGTCTTGCCTTACGCAGAGTAAAACTGAGGGGACTGGTCTGAGAGAGATTGGCTGAGAGAGGGGACTGGTCTGTCACTTGGGACAGAGTGAGTTCAGGCAGGAGGCCTGGTAAAAAGAGTGTGGCCCTTGAAATAGGAAACAGTTAAGAGAAATAGGTGGTAGTGTTAGATTTATTTTGCCTTTAAACACTTATATATTATAAAGCACCTTGTTTTTCCATTGCCCCGCCAGTACTGTATTAATAAACCCTTTTGAGTAGTGTTCTCTGCCTGGTCATCATGTCTATGTTTCTCAGCCTAAAAAGGGGCATTTCGGTTGGGCTTGGGAGGGTGCCCTGGGCCTTCTCAAGGGACGCTAAGCCCAGGGTGGTGGCAGCAGAAGGTGGCAACCCGCTGGGGTCATGACAGCATGCATGGCTCCCACAGAGTTCACCGTCTGCTTCTGGGGAAGGGGACTCCTTCCCTGCAGTGCTTTTCTTCTTTGCTCTTCAACAACGGATCCAGGCATCTTTCCCATGCGCTTTCACAGGAGCAGTCATAGCCTGGAGAACTAAGGAGGAGCCTTCTCACTTGGGGTGTGTGTGTGTGTCAGCGTCGCTCTCCCTTTTTTCCTTTCTTGACATATTTCACATAAATCTCATCACCTGGGTGAATGGAGTGGAGAGCAGCTTCTGCTGGGAGAGGCTGAAATCATGTCGTGTGTCTGGAAAGAGATTTCCACTGGGACTTCAAGAGAGCACATAAGAGCATATTTGGCTCTCAGGAACTCAGGGACAAACATTTTAAAAAACCCTCTGTTGTTGCCAAGGTGCAGAGCGCCCGGCAACACAACCGGTGCTCATGGAAACCTCACCAGTGCCCAACAATCACGGCTTGAGCCGACTCCGCTGACAGGCAGAGACAGGCGGAGTATGGTGAGGTGGCCACACCCCCTGGTATCAGCCTCCCACAGACCCAAGACCAGGAGGAGCACGTGGCACCCCACGGGGTAAGGCTGTGGAGTCTTCTTCGTGAGCAGAAATTCTACTTTGTGAGCTCCTGGCATTAAAGTTGTGAGTGAGCGATTTGGCTACTATTCTGGAGCCCTCCTTCTAGTTTGCTCTGGAGCCATCCTTCCTGGGCTAAGACCAAAAGGTGGGAGCGGTGGCGCAGGTGGTTAAACACCTGCTGTTAATAACATCTACGAACTGCTGTATAGCAGTTCGATACCCACCGCGGCCAGATTGAGCACCTGGCCCTTTGTCCCAGCTCCCGCCAACCCAGCGGTTCGAAAGCGCCCTTAACCAACTAAAGCGCGAGTAGATAAATCGGGAACCTACCTTAGAAGGTAGGGGGCACCCTCCCCCACTCTGGGGGTCGTTGGAGGGCCGGTCTTGGTGGATGGCGGCAGCAGCAGCGAGCGGAAAAATGGCGTCCGGAATACATCAGTGGCGAACCTGACGGCGGCGGAGAAGGCGGAGCCGGGGCGACGTGTGAGCGTGGCGGCGCAGGTGGGCGGAGCCGTAAAGGACAGAGCCAGGACCGTGCCAAGCATGCCGCACGCCAGAGGGGCCTACCGATCCGCCGCGAAAAGAGGACCGCCAGAAAAAGAGAGGAGCCAGAAGCCGCAGCTGAAAGACGATGG
>NW_015170503.1:14723-16141 GCF_001447785.1 Gekko japonicus
CCCTCCTTCCCGAGCTCCAACTAAAATGGGTGCGCTGGAGGCTAAAAAACTGAGCCAGCTCACACTGACTCATCTTAGAGGGAACACTGGCTGGAGAGCGGAACCCATCACCAGACTAGCTGGGGTGCCCCGTTCCAACCAAACGGCTTCGCGGACCGCTCTCTCCATGGAAAGACCGACCTGCCCAAACGGGACTGGCTGCTGGGGCTTTGCCCGGAGACTGATGAAGCTGCCTGGGGGGGGGGTTCTCATTGGTGCTCCTCCGTGCCTCGGCCCCGCCCACTCTCCCAGGACTTTGGAGGCAAAAGCTCTCCTCTCCCTCCCCTGCACTGAACAGACAAAGTTCGCATCCAAGGCTGTCGGTGTGGGGTTGGGGGGGGGGGCAGCCATGGGGCCCGGCCTGATCCTGCTGGAGACGCTGTTGGGTCAGGGCAGTAGCTAACATTTTTTTGCTTGGGGGGGGCAATGTTTTTATCAGGGGGCCATGCCATGCTCATACTTCTAAATAATACTACTAAATACAAGTGGTTTATTGCACAAAAATGTTTCAGGTTTATTATTTATTATACATATGGTGGGTGCTCCTTCGCTGGACGTTTTCAAGCAGAGACTGGACGACCATCTTTCGGGGGGTATGTTGTAGGTATGCAGGGCTGTCTTTCAAGCTCTGCTCCTGCAGAGTGCAGGGGGTTGGACTAGATGACCTGCAAGGTCCCTCCCAACTCTAACTTTCTATGATTCTATGACTGCCAGATTTCCAAAAGTGAAGCCACCATATACACTCCCTCAGTTATCAGCACGCTGACAGACAGTATAACATGAGTTTGACGGTCCTGATGGGAGGTGGATGAAGAAGGAGCGGGGGGGACGGGGACGGACCCGGCTTAAGAGCATAAGAGAAGCCAGGGTTGGGTCAGGCCAAGGGCCCCTCCAGTCCAACACTCTGGGTCACACGGTGGCCAGAAATACCAGGTGCCGCCAGGAGGTCCCGCAGTGGGGGCCAGGACACTAGGAGCCCCCTCCCACGCTTGCACCCCCCCCTCCGCAAGCACCCAGCAGAAAGAGCCTCCCTTGCCCCCCGGACGGAGAGTCCCCATGATCTACCCCTTGCGGCTCACAGCCCCCGATGGACCTCGCGCCAGATGCTTCCTCAGCCTCCGTGGTCCCTCGAGGTGGCGGGCGGCGGCCCGGCTGCGGCTCCTCCTGGAGGGGAGCAGGAGGAGGACGCGCGTTTGCCCTCGACTCCTCTGCAGGGCTGGAAGGGTTAAGCCCGCGGCGGAGCCCTTTGCTTTGCTAGAGAGGCCGCCTGCGGGGGCGGGGGGGGGGCGGGGGCGGGATCCGGCCCGGGAAAGAGGAGGGGCGCCTTCCCCCTTTGTGCGCGCATGCGTGTCCGGCGTGGGGTTTGCTTCTGCGCTGGG
>NW_015170503.1:17127-18940 GCF_001447785.1 Gekko japonicus
AGCAAACAGAGTCGGGAGCCCCACGGATGTGGGTCTGAGTACCCCCCTGCAGCAGCAGCAGCAGTACTTTGCCGAGTGGACACAGAGGGAGAGAACTTGGCTGTTCCAACCGCATGGCCCCTGCCCCGTCACTCCACCGCACATTTCACAAAGACAGACTTACAGAAGACCAAATCCTCCCTCCTGGACACCATTTAGGGTAGGAGGAAAGGCACCCTTTTCACAGGCAACAGAGAGGAGAAGAAGAGATCGGAGTTAAACCGCACCCTTCACTTGGAGTCTCAGAGCAGTTTACAATGTCGTCACCCTGTGAGGTGTGGGTGGGGCTGAGAGAGCTCTTTCAAGGACTGCCCTTGAGAGAACAGCTCTGAGAGGACTTGTGACTGACCCAAGGTCACACCAGCAGCTGCATGTGGAGGAGTGAAGATTCAAACCCGGCCCTCCCAGATCAGAGTCCATGCTCTTAACCACTGCACCAAACTGGCCTTGTTTCCAAGGTGCAGTAGGGGTACAGACCCCCAAACAATAAACAGGGAGAAACACCAGGGCACAGACACAGGAAGCCTGGGGTCCGGTCCCGCTAAGGGGGACGCCGGCAAGAAGACAGAGCTCAGCCTTTCGGTGGTTAGAAGGCCCAGAGAGGGGTCCCAGGTCAGATCAAATGTGAGGGGTCGTTCATGCTGATCGGTTGGCCTGAATTCCAGGCATTTTGGCTGCCCCCCCCCCCATCCCCCATCTCCAGCAGGGCACCCGTGAGACACTCAGGAGCCACCCCAAGGACTGCAAGCTGGACTCCTTTCAGGGTGATCTGGAGTCGGGGGCCAGGAGAAAGCAGGGATTCTTCTCCGGGTGAAAGACTTGTTCCCTCCGCCCTGTTTCTTCAAGGGGTCAGAAGCGCCAAGGGATGCTGTTTACCTGGGTTGGTTCCCCTTGGAAGGAGGAAGCCCCAGAGCCTTCTGGTTTCCTGTTATTGTTTCCCTTCATGCCCAGTATCCTGGCAGAGCTGAGCAGGGGTGGAAGGCAGAGGCATTCACACAGAGTCGCAGGCCCCACTACTGCCCCACATCAGCTGCCCGGAGGGAGGTGACCCAAGAGAAGGGGGAGGAGATGGGCCTGGGAAGAGGGCAAGGAAAAGCCCCCATCCCATCCAAGCAGGGAGGGGTGTTGGATTCTGGGAAAGAGCTGGGCCAGAAGGCTTCCTCCTGAGTCAGGCCGAGGAGAAGAGGCAGGCAGGGCAGGTGAGGGGGTTCCTCCAGGCCTGGCCAATTCAAGCAACGGATATTGGGCCTTATCCTAAAGGCTCCCTCCCGGATAATTACCCAAGTTTTGATCATTCAAGTGGGAGATTTCATGGCCCCCCTCAGCAGCCTCTTCTATGAGAGAATGTCTAATTCCTCCAGATAACTGAGCAGGTCTGCTGATGGAAGGGGGTGCAGAGTCTGGCCGCGGGGCAGGATCCCTTCCTTGGTCTCTCTTCCATCCCATCTCTCTCCGCTCTCCCTCACTGCAGTTTCAGATGTGGGGACCATCCCTGAAGACGGAAGCTGCAATCCCTGAAGCGGAAGGAGCTTCCTCGGAGCAAGGGCAGGGGGCGCAGGCCATGGAGCGTGCCCAGGATCCCCTCTCCTTTGGTAAGGACCCTTTGTGCCTGCATGACAGTTGGGGTACCCCGTGAATGTGACTAGCAAAGAGTTCAGATCAGGAGAAAAATAAATAGTTCTTCAAAGAACAAAGAGGTAAATTGCGACACTCAGTGTCCATTAAGTCTGATGCCTCCAAACGGGGATGAGACACATTCCTGGAGGGCAATTTC
>NW_015170504.1:0-6218 GCF_001447785.1 Gekko japonicus
AGGTTTCTCTTCTGAGTGAGGGCTCTGAGGCTTAGTGAGGCTGTGGCTGATCGTGTGTTTTCCACTCTCAAGGCAGGGATGGATGTGCTTTCTCTTGTGAGCATGCTCTGGTGACGAATAAATAGGGTTGGGACTGACATGACGGCTTTCCCCACCTCTGAGGCGAAAGCCACGCGGTCCTCCGCCCTTCAATGCAGCCATTTTCGCCAGGGGAGCCCATCACTGTCAGCTGGAGATCCGTTGTAGATGATCTCCAGGTCCCTCCTGGAGGCTGGCAACCCCGTGTCCCATCTTTCCAGAGTCAGTTTGGACCCGCAGGGCTGGGTAAAAGTGCCCCCAGAGTTCTGCATCTTCCATTCTAAAAATATTGTCCTGGACTAGTGTCTGTGACGTTCACTATTCCTCTCGCAGCACGACCCAGCTTCAGCCTTCTTTGAGAGCACGGGGGGGGGGGAGCGCAGCCCGGCGCAGGGTGACTCCCACTGAGCAGCCCCGGGAGTGGGGGGCGGCGGGCCGGCTGAAGCTCCTCCTGGAGGGGGCCGGAGGAGGACGCGCAGTTTCCCTTGGCCTGCAGCGCTGCAAGGGTTAAGCCGGCGGAGCCTTTTGCCGGAGAGGCGGAGCGAGGGGAGGGGTCCGGAGAAGAGGCGGGGCTGGCTTGCTCCTCGTGGGCGCGGGCGCGCATGCGTGTCCGGGGAAGGGAGTTCGCTTCTGGACCGGGAAGAGAGACCCGGGGAGGGCTTCGGAGAAGCATCAGTAGGAGCTGCTGGGCAGCCGGACCCGCCTCCGGAGACGTCTCCTTGGAAGTAAGGGGCATGCACCGCGGGGCTTGGAAGGGGGGGGGGGATCCTGCCAGGCCGCGGCTGTCCTGGGGTTGCCACCTCCCGGATGGTGAATTCCTGGACATTTGGGGGAGGAGGGGTGGTGGACCTCAGATGGAAACCAGGCCGTGGAAGAGTCCATCCCCCTCCGGCGCAGCCCCTTTCCTCCCCCGGGGGAGCGGATCTCTGCCTGCTGGAGGTTGGCTGTGAAAAGTACTGGGTTCGCAGCATGGAGGACACATGCCTTTGCACACGTTTATTGTACTTAACATCTAACTTTAAAAAGGCCCGGCAAGGCCAACTATATCCACCCCCACCCAGCACACCCCTAGTCCCATTGGAGGGTTTTAATTTCCCGCCAGAGTGGCTACTGGTTGGTGGGCTAGGATCCTATGTTCCTATTGTTCAGGGGAGCTAAGCGCCTGACGGTGCCGTGGACCCCTAGTGGCAATAACAGGCTGTGCTCCCGGGAGGACTCCAGGAAGGGGCGGAGGCGGAGATGCCTGGCTTTGCTGCCCCTCCTTCCCTTGCATTTGGGGGGACCCGGTGGAGTGGCGCCCCTGGTGGGGCCTCGGCTGGAGACCCGGGAGGGAGGCGGGCTGACCCCCCTCTGGAATTCCTTGGCAAGAGAACCGCGACTCCTCCCAAGTCAGCAGCGACGGGAAGTCCGGGAAGGTGGAAATGCGCCCGCTTCCCCCCCCCCCTTGCATCTTGCGGTTTCTGCGGTCCAGACTGCTGCCCATCAATTCTTGGTCGACGACGAGCCAGTTCTGGCTGTGCCGGTTTCTGAGAGTCCAGATCCCTGGGCCCAGATCTCTCCGGGCCAAAGGGGGGGGGGAGGTACCAGGCCAAGTGGAATCAGAGCAATGGAAAAAATGCTCCTGGCAGGAAATCAGCAACCCCCCCCCCCCCAAGCACACCTGGTGTCATGGTGAAGAATGACAGGACTCTAATCTGGAGAGCCAGGTTGGATTCCCCACCACTCCTCCTCCCCCACATGAAGCTGCCGGGTGACCTTGGTCCAGTCCCAGTTCTCCCAGAACTCTCTCAGCCCCTCCTACCTGACAAGGTGCCTGTTGTTGTGGAGAGGGTAAAGGCAGGGGATTGTAAGCGGCATTGAGAGGCCTTCAGGCAGAGAAAAGTGGGGTATAAAAACCTCCCTATGACCCTCCCATGGTGGTGGGAGCACAGGGGCTTCTGGCCTGACCCAGAGCGGGGTCAGAGGATGTGGGCCGGTCCTGGCCGAAGGTCTCCTCCTGAGTCAGGCAGAGGAGAAGAGGCAGGCAGAACAGGTGAGGGGGTTTCCTCCAGGTGTGTCCAATCCAAGCAATGATATTGGGCCTTATCCTAAAGGTTCCCTGCCTGATAATTGCCCAACTTTTAATCATCCACATGGGAGATTTCGTGGGCTCCTTCAGTAGCCTCTTCTACTAGAGAACTTCTGACTCCTCCAGATAACTCACCAGGTCTGATGGGTGCAGAGTCTGGGGCACGTCAGGGCCAGGGTTCCCTCTAAGCTGAGTTCATGTGAGCCAGCTCAGTTTTTTAGCCTCCGGCTCACACATTTTTGTATGAGCTCAGGAAGGGATGGCTCCAGAGCAAACTAATTTATAGGTAGCCAAATCGCCGGCTCACAGCTTTAATGCCAGGAGCTCACAAAGTAGAATTTTTGCTGACAAGACTCCACAGCTTAGAGGGAGCATTGCTCATGGCAGAAGAGCCCGGTTTCCCCGGTGCAAAAATGATGCCCTCCGGCTCCGGAGTCACGCGGGCCCGCATAGCGCCCTGGGCTGAAGCCTTCGTTGGCCTCCGTGGGGAAGTGAAGCCCCCGGAATGGAACTTCGTCGGTCTTCCAGGTAGCCCCCCCCCCGCCGCAGACTGGGGCTTCGTCCTGCTGCTTCCTCCCAATCAGGTGTGGGGGGGGAACGACCTGGCCCTCCCGCCCACGTGGCTCTTCCCTCCCACCCTCCCTGGCTGCTGCTGCGGCCCCTTCCGAGGTGGGGGCTCCATCCCTGGACGCACGTCCTCGCCCCTCCCGCCCCTCCGGGCTCCGCCGGCTGGGTAGGTAAGGTGGTGGGGAGGTTCTGCATCATCCCGCCCTCTCAGCTGGTGGGGAGGAATCCCAGCTTCGGAGGGCCCCCTTGTAGCCGGCGATCCTACTTGGTGAGCTCCTGGCATTAAAGTGGTGAGCCAGCGATTTGGCTACTGAATAAATTAGTTTGCTCCTGGGCTAAGACGAAAATGTGTGAACTGGAAGCTAAAGAACTGTGAGTTGGCTCGCACGAACTCAGCCTAGAACCGCTGTTTGTGCCAGGGACCAGGTGGCGCCCCAGGAAAGTCTGCGATCGATGCCTATCCTGCCGAAGCACGTCAGGGCCAGGGTTCCCTCTGTGGCTCCTGGCCGTGGCGGCTCAGGGGAACCTCCACATTCAGAGGCACTCAGCCTGTGAATCCCAGAGCCAGGAGGCAACACCTTGCTCTGTCCATGGCCCTCCAGAGGAGCTGGCTGGCTGGCCACTCCGTGAGACGGGAGGCTGGACTAGGTGGACCTCCACTGGTCTGACCCAGCAGGGCTCCTCTTACCTCCTTTAGGAGAGCTTAAGTGTTTGTCCCTGACCCCGGACTTGACAATGAGTGTGAAGCAAACCAGATCATGCACACTGCAGGGTGCAGATTTAAAAAGAAGAAGAAGAGATTAGATTTATACCCCGCCCTTCACTACCCAAAGGTGTCTCAGAGCGGTTTACAAACTCCTTTCCCTCCCCCTCCCCACAACAGACACCCCTGTGAGATAGGCGGGGCTGAGGGAGCTCTTTTTTTAAAAAAAAATAATAAACTTTTATTAAATTATTGTCAACAAAACAATAACCATCATTACAGTCTTTAAACAATCAGATTGTCAGAAATTGAAATACAATATGACAAATATCTAAACTGTATAAACAATGGTTAAATGTAATACAATTTAATACAACAATAATTTTGTCATTATTGTTATACAAGTCATTGATAACTGTATTATCATAAAATTAACATACTCTCTGAATTCTCTACCAAAAAAACAAGCAAAAGTAACAGAGAGTTATACTTGACAAAAGAAAAGTACTATTATTATTCATCCCATAATAAATCTTCTTATACTTGGCTTATCTAAAATATTTATTTTAAAGAGATTGGAATGTTTGAAAAAAAATTCAATAAATGGTGTCCATTTCTTAACAAAGTCCTTAGATCGTCTTTGTGAAGTGGCGTGGTCCAATTCAGTAGTGATTTTGTCGAAAACAAAGTAATCCCAGGATTTATATAGCCATTCGTAAGTAGTAGGTACCTCCTTAGATTTCCATTTAGCTGCTAACAACGTCTTAGCAGCAGAAACTAAAATAGCAATTAAATCTTGCTCATGTCTAGAAAATTTAAAGTGTGTTATGTCCCATAGGTTTAACAAAATTATAACAGGAGAATATGGTATTTTAGTTTTTGTTATTAGATTAATTTGTTTAATTATTCTTAACCAAAATTCTTTAATAATTGGGCAAAACCACCAGGAGTGAAAATAATCCCCTTTGTTGCCACAGCCTTTCCAACAGGTGGGAGGAATAGAAGAGGATGAGTGGGATAGTTGCACCGGGGTTTTATACCACCTTGTTACTAATTTTAAAGTGGAAAGTTTAATGTTCAAACAAGGGGAGGTGAATAATGTAGAAGTCCAAATCGAGTTCCAATGATCTCCTGTCAATTCAAAACCCAGGTCTTTGTGCCAAACTTGTTGGTATTTAAGTAACCCAGGATTTTTAATATGAAGTAGCATAGAATAAATTTTAGAAATTAACCCCTTTATTGGGTAATGATTATCCTGCAGCATTTTCTCGAATTCTGTTAATCGTAGTCTTAATTTGTTACAGGTTTTGTCATTGATCAAAGCACTGAGCTGTAAATATTCGAACCATGGGAGTTTGAGAGAGCTTGATTTTTCCAGAACATTTTTAGGTTTTAGGAATCCTTGTGAAGTAACATCTATATACCTTGTAAGGCGTAGACGTTTCCAAAGCTTGAAAGAGGTGATCTCCTGTGCCCGTCTGAACCACCTCTGGCCAGTGAAGTTGGTTAAAAGAGAAATGGGCGGAGCTAAAATACTACTATATTTCTTCCATACTCGTAAAGTGGGTTTTATAAATAAATTAGTGGAATCTATGTGTTTTATCTGTGTCCTGTGATTCCATAAAGTTTCCTGAAAAGAGTTTGTTGGAAGCGATTGCTCTTCTATTATTTTCCAATCTGCGCTGTGTGATATTCTGTATTGTTTTACTAAATTGGTCAAGAGAATGGAGTCGTAGTAATATTGAATATTAGGTATTGCTAATCCACCTTAATTAAGGCTGAGGGAGCTCTTGACAGAAACTGCTCTTTTTCAAGGACAGCTCTTATGAGAACTACGGCTTGCCCAGGGTCATCCAGCCAGGTGGAAGTGGAGGAGTGGGGAATCAAACCCGGTCCTCCCAGATTAGAAAACTATCTTTAAATTTGAGGACAGGAACTGGCAGTGAAGTGAGATTGGAAAAGAGTGTGTGGCTTTCTGATAACCCTTGTGCTGCAGTAATAATTATGCAACAATACAGTTTGTTAGTCTTAAAGGTGCTACTGAGGTTTTTACTACAAGAGAGCCAATTGAGCTGTGGGTCCATCTCATGCTACTGACAGTAGTTACACATTGGTTCTCGGCATTAAAGTGCACTTGCCCTGTGGTGATGGAAAGTGCTAGCAAGTCATAGCCAACTCATGATAACCCTGTAAGGTTTTCAAGGCAAAAGACATTCAAGGATGATTTGCCATTGCCTGATTCTACATCATGTCCCTGGTATTCCTTGGAGGTCTCCCATCCAAATACTAGTCAAAGCTGACCCTGCTTAGCTTCCAAAATGTGATGAGGTCAGGCTAACCTGAGCCATCTGGGTCCATGGCATGGTGCTGTGTGGGTGCTTCCCAGGCAATCATCTTCAACCTATTCTTGGGAGCCACAATGATTAGGAAAGAGCCATCTGATAGAAGTGTAATAATAATTTACTCATAGTTGCAAGAGCCAATAAGATTTGAGTTAGATGGGGGATTGGGCAAATTGATCTAAGGAACTGAAAGAAGAGAAAGTATTAGCAAGCTCAGTGTTAAAGATTTGAATAGAGCTCTTTATAGTCTAATCCTGAGGACACTTCCCTGGGAGTAAGTCCCCTTGGATAGACCTCAGTAGGATGTCTCTGTTAGACTAATGAGAAACTGTTATAGGAAGGGGATAAACAAAGTATATGAGAGAGAAAGAGAGAATGTCTGAAAATGTAATGCAGTTTTCTGTGGACTGCCTCCCCTATTATATCACACAGACCTTGAAATAGCATTGTAGCTAACCCC
>NW_015170504.1:6513-12856 GCF_001447785.1 Gekko japonicus
ATGGATTTTAATTGTACTTTTATGCATTTGTGTGAACCACCCTGAGTCTGTCTTGGTACGGAGGGGGTGGTATAAATCGAATGAAATTAAATAAATAAATAAATAAATAAATAAAAAAACATCACTAAACAGCAATGTTTTAGCAGCTTAGTAGTAGAAAAACAAGGAAAGTGAACTGTTTTATCTAATACATGAAATACGTGGTATTAGATGGCACCTCTTGTTACAGCATCAGTATTCCAGCTGTAGCCCAAGTCGCTCTACAGAAAACTATTCATCATGATGCAGGAAGAGCATGCATTTAGCTTGGCTTCTCTCTTGTCTATACGTGTATTATACTTTCAACCTCCTAGGGTCATGAGAAGACTCTGGAAGGGGCTGGATCCTCATTTCTCTCCTGCCAGCCTTTACAAGAGAGCCTTCCCCCTGAATCGGATCACAGACATCCGCTCTGCCTATGTTCTGGAAAAGATCCTGTCAGGAACAGAAGCCTGGGTCCCCCTGGGTCAATAAGGACATAAGAGAAGCCAACGTTGGATGAGGCCAATGGCCCATCCAGTCCAACACTCTGTCACACAGTGGCCTAAAATACCAGGTGCCATCAGGAGGTCCACCATTGGGCCCAGGACACTAGAAGCCCTCCCACTGTTCCCACCGCCAGCACCAAGAATACAGAGCATCCCTTGCCCCAGAGTCCCATCTATAACTTGTGGCTAATAGCCTCTGCTCCACATGTTTATCTAATTCCCTCCTGAAGCCGTCCATGCTTGTAGCTGCCACCACTTCCTGTGGCAGTGAATTCCATGTGTTAATCACCCTTTGGGTGAAGAAGTACTTCTTTTTATCCGTTCTAACCTGACCACTCAGCAATTTCATTGAGTGCCCACGAGTTCTTGTATTGTGAGAAAGGGAGAAAAATACCTATTTCTCTACCTGCTCTGTCCAATGTATAATCTTGTAAACCTCGATCATGTCACCCCTCAGCCATCGTTTCTCCAAGCTAAAGAGCCCTAAGCACTTTAACCTTTCTTCATAGGGAAAGTGTTCCAACCCTTTTGGTCGTAATGATCCAATCAAGTGTTCCAACCCTTTTGGTCCTAATGATCCAATCAAGGGTCCTCCTTGATGGAATTTTCCAGAGACTGACGGCATCCTCCAAAGCCCCCCTCCCTCCTGGCTACACAAGTGGATACAGGTTCTCATGAGTAACCAATGGCCTTAAAAAATATAAGAATGTTAGCTGCAGGGAGACCGAAATCACAAATTCCTGAAAGCCAGACCAGGCCACTTAATAATCACATAAACCCTTGGGGAAACTAGGGTGCTTTGCCACACGGTTCTATTCCCCTTATACTGGTTGGGATTGTGGGCTTTGATCTTGACCATGGTATCGTCCTTCAAGAAGAGTTTTTCTCTTGAATTTCTTTCCTTCCCCACATAAGAATGATCTCTTTCTCTCTGTTCCTCTGCGAACGAAGGCAGGAGTATAAGAGAGACTATGGTGGAGATGGACAACAGCCTTGCATCGAAAGAAAGACTGACAATTTCCTCAAGAGACTCCCAAGAGCACATTTCCTTCCCAAATGAGCCGGCTGAGAGTGAGTATCCTTCACAGCTATGTCAAAGGAAAAGGCAGGGAATTGCCATGGGGGCATTTCTGATTCACTTCTGAGCAACATTTCATACAATTATACAGCTTGCTGGGGAAGGAGGACCTGAATGTCTGGAGGCTCAGAAGCGCCTTCTGGGCAAGTGCTCAGCTGTGGCACTTGAGGGGGTGAGGAATCCTTAAATATTAGATCAGGGGTGGCCAAACTGTGACTCGGGAGCTGCATGCGGCCCTTTCACATATATTGTGTGGCTCCCAGAAGGGTGACTAGGGAGGCTAAAAATCATTAGAAAATCTTTCATTGGACAAATAAATATCATTACCAAAATCAGCTTTTACGGCTTTTGAAATTATTTTTGAAAGTCTCATTTAATGTGAATAAAAAGCAAACTTGCATATTTCCTGGTAATTCTGGGGAAAGGTGGAGGGGTGGTTAAGATTAGCCAAGGTGGCTGAGGCCAAAGGACCATCGTCAATCCTTTTCTACTGCAGTCTGCGTTTGGACCTTACCAGCCCTACCAGGTGGTAACAGGATCTCTGTATTTATTCCAGAAGAGGATGAACAGAGGAATGAAATGGGTGAGGAAGTTCATCAGCAAATGCCAGACAAAGTTAAAAATGAAGACCTGAAAGAAAACATCAGGAATCAAGGTAGACTGATGAGAAAGAAAGGCAGTCATGTGGTTGAGAAGAGAGATAGACGACAGCGTAATGTAGATATTACAAAGCACAGGATAATGAAGGCAAGTAAATCCATTCCGTGTGAAAAGTACTTCAGAAACAGATCACAACACTTTATACACCTCAAGAAACTTTTTGAATGCTCAGAGTGTGGAAAGAGATTCAGTAACAGTAGCAATCTTCAGCAGCATCAGAGAACCCACACAGGGGAGAAACCTTTTGAATGCTCAGAATGTGGAAAGAGATTCAGTCAGAGTTGCCATCTTCAGAGGCATCAGAGAACTCACACAGGGGAGAAACCTTTTGAATGCTCAGAGTGCGGAAAGAGATTCAGTCAGAGTGGCCATCTTCAACTGCATCAGAGAAGCCACACAGGGGAGAAACCTTTTGAATGCTCAGAATGTGGAAAGAGATTCAGTCAGAGTTGCCATCTTCAGAGGCATCAGAGAACTCACACAGGGGAGAAACCTTTTGAATGCTCAGAGTGCGGAAAGAGGTTCAGTCGGAGTGGCCCTCTTCAACTGCATCACAGAATCCACACAGGGGAGAAACCTTTTGAATGCTCAGAGTGCGGAAAGAGGTTCAGTCGGAGTGGCCCTCTTCAACTGCATCACAGAATCCACACAGGGGAGAAACCTTTTGAATGCTCAGAGTGTGGAAAGAGATTCAATCAGCGTGGCCATCTTCAACTGCATCAAAAAACCCACACAAAGGAGAAACCTTTTGAATGCTCAGAATGCGGAAAGAGATTCAATCATTGTCGTAATCTTCAACTGCATCAGAGAACCCACACAGGGGAGAAACCTTTTAAATGCTTAGAGTGTGGAAAGAGATTCAGTAACAGTAGCCATCTTCAACGACATCAAAGAACCCACACAGGGGAGAAACTATTTGAATGCTTAGAGTGTGGAATGAGATTCAGTGTGAGTGGCAGTCTTAAGCGGCATCTAAGAACCCACACAGCAGAGAAACCTTTTGAAGTGGAATGAGATTCAGTCAGAGTGTCCATCTTCTACTGCATCAGAGAACCCACCCTGGGGAGAAACCTTTTGACAACTCAGTGTGTGAAAAAAAATTCAGTACCAGTAGAAATCTTCAACTGCACTGAAGAAGCCACACAGTGGAGAAACCTTTTGAATGCTCAAAGCGTGGAAAGAGATTCACTCAGGCTGACAGTTTTCTACTGCATCGAGGAACCCACACAGGGAGAAACGACACAATGTAATTGCCTAGTCATGAAAAGAGCTTTTCTCCTATTTCACTCCTAAAAGGCAACAGATCATATAAACTTTTGAAAAG
Source organism: Gekko japonicus (assembly GCF_001447785.1). Lineage (NCBI taxonomy): Eukaryota > Metazoa > Chordata > Lepidosauria > Squamata > Gekkonidae > Gekko > Gekko japonicus. The sequence continues at coordinate 10,103 of NW_015170504.1, forward strand.
GTAAAAAATTCTGTAAGAAACATGAATCTACATTGAAACCTTATGTTACCTGGGAAGAAATGTTATAAATATTCACAGTGTGGGAAGACCTTAAGCCATGTCCAAACCTCAAAAATATCCGAAAGGGAAGAAAGAAAGGATGGGCCATGGCTTCTGCTGCATGATGGATCACCTGATCTCTCCTTTAACATCGAGGACTCTTCCCAGAGAAGGAACCTTCTCAATCCTGAATGTGTGGTAAGAGTTTGAGGCACAGGTCCGATCTTCATGTTCCTCAGAGAATCCATACAAGGGCGAAACTTTCCTATAGCTGGCCCTGGCCCTGAAAGTTCACAAGGCTGAGAAAGTAGTTACACAAAGAAAGGCCTTTTTAGTTTTTCCCCTCCTCTGCAAAAATTGCTACTTCCGGTTATCTGCCATTCTAACTCTGGCATCTTCAAAACTGGCAAAAATGGTTCCTTTCCCAAATTCTATGAAGGAATAGACAAGTGGAGAGGGTAACTGATATCTACAGCCTCTCTCCTACTGGCGTACACTATAGTGTCACCAGCCGGCATCCTTAATTCACAGACTTGTTTATCTGACAGGCAGTTCTAGAGAGGCATTTCTCAACCCTCATCCCTCCCCAGTCCAGCCTTCTGTGAGCTTTTGTGGGGTCTCACCTCTTTGAAACCCAAAGGATTCTGGCAGTAAGATTAATTTGGGTTGAAAAGAGAAGGTTGTGTCCCCTAAATCAACCACTCAGTAAGTTCTAAGGGGTCAGCCCCCCCTCCCACCAGTATTGTTAAAATCCATGGAGTTGGCAGGTGGACCTTGTGGGGCACGAATTCCCCAGTCCAAGTTGTCCTTCCCACCCCACCCCTATTCTTGTAGAGAGAATCAGGAGGGAGAAGTAGGATTCCCTCCTCCTGCTCTGAACACCACCACTGCCACCACCTGTGCATGTGCCAGAAATGACCTGGACTGAGCCCTGGGCCAAGGTATCCACCTCCCACGTTTTCCTCCTCAGAGCCCCCCTTGAATTCCTCCACTGAGATTGGGCCATTATGGGGCCAACTGAGAAAATTCTCTTCCTGTCTCCTTACTTTATTTTGGAGAGGTATCTGTATTAGAGTTGGTAACAGGCCCGAAGGGAAGAAAATGTCCGACCTCATTCCCAGAGGCTTCATGTGTGTGGAAATGAGTATCTGAAAAGGTAAATAACATCCCATAAAGTCTCTGTTAAACGGACAGTATGCTTTTTTCCTCCAGGCAGTTGGCATCCCTTGATTAAGTGTATCTTTATGAATCAGACTAAACAATACTCAGCTAAGGAAGTGTCTCAGCTCCTTAAAGATATTGGGAATTCAATTGCTTTACACACCAGAATCCATTTTATTGAATCACTGGAACAAAGGAGCCTTTTCTCAATCATCTGAAGAATTGCTTTCTCTTACGTTAATTGCAGCTAAGACACTAATAGCACAGGTCTGGAAACTAGATAAGATTCCTACAGTAAAACAGTGGTTCATGAAATTATGGGATATAGTAGCTATGGATAAAATGGCAACACAGTTATTGGAAGCAGAAAACCCGCAGAGGCAATCTAAATTTTTAGAAAAATGGTTTATGTTTTTTGATTATATCAATAATGTGAATGATGGAATAACTGTATTACCTGAAAAATATGTTGACTTTGTATTCTATTGATATGTTATACTAATTGTATTATGAAATATTATATAAGTTAGTAGCGAATTCCTAGTTGAGCTATAGGCACGTTTATATTTTGTATATTTTGTATTTTTTTTAAAAAAGTTATATATTTAAAAATGAAAAGTTATAGAAAAATAAAGTTATTAAAAAATGTGGAGAGATACATTGCATTCTGGGACACTGACCGTTTGCCGATACGATACCTAACCCTTGATCTGTTCTTTAGTCTGAACAAGAGATCTCTCTTGTGCACATCTAAATCTCTGTTTCTAATAAAGCTTTCACGAAAGACTATTGGACTGAGAGTGGATTAACTTTGGGGTCTGACACTCCCTCAGAAGTAACCTTGATGAGACCCTCCTGGTCTCCCGTCCGGGATGAGACACTGGAATGTGTATAATCGATAAGGAGCACAGCACAATGCTCCCATAAATTAGAAAATATTATGTTAGCCCCAATTCAGGTTATGTTATCAGTCCCAGTGTAAATGAGACGGAACTCCACGGTATCTACTCATCCTTACTGATGAAATGATAAGGTAATATTGTACCCAGTGCAGCCCACATGCCGTTTTAACTTGGTGATTTGAATTATTTACTAACAAGCATAACTTAATAGTGGCCTTTAGGCTACACTTTGGCAATTTGCCTGGCTACTGAGGGAATGTGCTAAGAAGTTCCGTGCTGCGCTCCTTATCTATTATTGTCTAATACATTACAGTGGGGGCCACCGCTGATCCTGCCACCACCCACCACGCGGCCCCAGAGGAAGGGATAGCTCAGGGGCTTGACTCTGATGGCTTCCAAGGCCGCCCCACCCTGTCGGCCGTGGGTGGGGGTAGAAAGGGGGGGCGGGATAGGCGCTTCATAGAAGAGGGGGTCTCCCAAGAGCTGAGGAGGACACGGGCGCTCATGTTTCGCATTGGGGTACAAGCACGCCGGGCTGCGGGAGGAGACGGGTGACTTCACCACCTCCTCAATCCGTTCAGAAGCTGGGGAGGGGGAGGATGCCGAGGCAGTTGAGGGTTGTCGAGGTGTGGAGGAGCAGCAGTGGAGGGGG
>NW_015170504.1:13297-15905 GCF_001447785.1 Gekko japonicus
TCACACATTTTTGTATTAGCTCAGGAAGGATGGCTCCAGAGCAAACTAATTTACGCAGTAGCCAAATTGCTGGCTCACAACTTTAATGCCAGTGGCTCACAGAGTAGAATTTTTGCTCACAGGACTCCACAGCTTAGAGTGAACATTGCCCCTATCTATACCTTGTGGCTAATAGCCACTGATGAACCTCTGCTCCATTTGTTTATCTCATTCCCTCTTGAAGCTGTCCATGCTTGTAGCCGCCACCACTTCCTGTGGCAGTGAATTCCATGTGTTAATCACTTTTTGGGTGAAGAAGGACTTCCTTTTATCCCTTCCACCCCGACCGCTCAGTAAATTTCTTGGAGTGCCCACAAGGAGTTCTTGTACTGTGAGAAAGGGAGAAAAGCACCTCTTTCTCTACCTGCTCTATCCCAGGCATAACCTTATAAACCTCCTCAGAGATCTTCCGGAGGTGCTTCAAGGCCTCCCTGTTTGCCAGGGCTTTTATGGGGGGTTGAACCCCACGCATCTCTTTAAGAGGGAGTAAAAAGAAGAAGAGATTGGATTTATACCCTGCCCTTCACTACCCAAAGGTGTCTCAGAGCGGCTTACAAAGTCCTCTCCCCCTCCCCACAACAGACACCCTGTGAGGTGGGTGGGGCTGAGAGCGCTCTTGACACAAAGGGCTCTTTTTCAAGGACAGCTGTGCCAGAGCTTGTGACTGACCCAAGGTCACATCAGCAGGTGCAAGTGGAGGAGTGGGGAATCAAACCCGGTTCTCCCAGATTAGAGTACGTGCACTTAACCACTACACTACAAGTGTGCAATTGTGTTTTGGGTTTCAACTGAAAATGCTCCCGTGAACTGCAAGGGAGAGTGCGGAGTGGTGCGTGGTGGGCGAGACTCCTCAGCTCATGGTCCTCTGCGAGGGGACGGAGTGCCAGAGAGCCAGGTGTTGCAGCAGCCGGTGAAAAGCCGCGTCCCCCCGCAAGGGAGGAGGGATAGCCACCCACAGGAATCTTCTCGCTGCTGAGGTGAGTGACTGCTTCTGAGGTCTTCGGCCGAGGTCTTCCCTTGATCCTGCCTCCCGGCACTGGGATTCAAAGGCTGACTAGGTACGAACATGGAGGTTCCTTTTAATCACCTCCTGAGGGTGAATGTGAACACGAGTCGGCCTACTCCAACTGGCCCTTGTCTGTAATCGGGCCTCTGGCTTTGGGGACCCACAGAGCCCAGGCATGGGTTCTTTTGACAGGGTGGGCACTGAAGGGGACCGGGGCCTCTGTACACAAGGAAATCTACCAGCCAGGCCCTCTCTGACTGGGGTATTGCCAGGTTCTTATTTGGGAGAGTCAGTCTGGCAAAGTCAGGGAAGATGGGAGCAGCAGAGTGACCAGGGGCAGGAGCACCAAGTGGTGTGGCTGAAAGGGAGGTTCCCGTGTGGGTCAAGATTCGGACATCCTGTGGGGTTCCAGTCGGGCTGCCAGGTCTGGGCTGGAAAACACCAGGAGACGTTGGGGGCGGATTCCAGGAGAGGACAGGGTTTGGGGAGGGGAGGGGCCTCCGCATGGTCCAATCCCACAAGGTGCACCCTCCAAAGCAGCCATTTTCTGGGGATCAGTTTTGAAAGCGGGAGATCTCCAGGCCCCTCCTGGAGAGTGGCAACCCAGTGCCCCACCTTTCCAGAGTCATTTTGGACCAGCAGGGGTGAATAAAAGTGCAAGATCTCTGCATTTCCATTTCTAAAATGCTGTGCTGGAGGGTCTGCAATGCACCCCACTATATTTTGGTTTGTCTTTTTGCAGCTCTGCTCTTTGTTTAATCCAGGAGGCATTTTGGCCTGGAAGAGGTTTTAAAAGTGCCAGAGTCCTGCATTTGCATTTCTATAAAGAACTGCAGGCTGTGGAAGGTCGGTAGTTCCCGAGTGTGCCGCATGAGGGAGTGAGCTCCCATCTCTAGTTCCAGCTCCTGCCAACCTTGCAGTTCTAAAGCAAGAAATGGCAAGGTACCACTTCGGTGGGAAGGGAACAGCGTTCTGTGCGCCTTGGTGTTTAGTCATGCCAGCCACATGACCACAGAAACGTCTTCGGACAGCGCTGGCTCTTCGGCTTTGAAACGGAGATGAGCACCACAATCCTAGAGTCGGATTCGACTGGCTTTCGAGCAAGGGAACCTTTACCTTTAATATTATTTTGGAGTGTCTGTCATGCTTACCACCGTTTTTGCAGGACTATTGCTCCTTCAATCCCAGTTCCCCACCCCCCCACCCGCGATTTCTGCCTTGCAAGAAATAAATGACCGACCTGCCCAGAAGTGGGTTGCAACAAGGCTGGGCCCTTCGCCCTCCCTCTTCCCCCATTCCAAAGCAAAGCCTCCCACCTCCCCCCCAAAAAGCCGGCCCATCCGCCCGCCTCCCCCCTCCCTCGCTCGGCCTCTCTAGCGAACGGGACTGTTTCCACCGTCCCAGAGCCGGGAAAAGGCTTCCTGTCCCAGGCAGGGATTTCCCCTTCCGTCTCGGGGGCTGCGAGGGGAGAGCTTCTTCCCCGCGGAGGCAGCCAGCCAGCCCTTGGACGGTGGGGGGGGGGTCCAAATCCAGCCCCCCCCCCAACTGAGTTTCATGGCCCTT
>NW_015170504.1:15915-16094 GCF_001447785.1 Gekko japonicus
GGGGCGGGGGGGCGGGGGGGGGGGGGGGGGGGGGGGCTCAGCTTCCGCCTCCTCTGACAGCGCGGGACCCTCCGGGCCGGGAGCGCAGCCCCCAGCCCGGTGCAGCGCGACTCCCGAACGAGGCTCCCTCGGAGCCGCGGAGTCTGGCGTGGAGCACCAATCCCGCTTCGTGAGCTGCT
>NW_015170505.1:0-1043 GCF_001447785.1 Gekko japonicus
TAACCTTTGCACGTATATGTTTCTATGAACGTGCCTGGCAAACAGTATAATTGACTTTACAATGTTACACTGAGTGATTATATCACGGCTGTATTTTGGTTCTTCTTTCCCATGATCTCTCGTATATTGCTAGTCTCCAGGTGGGACCTGGGGTTCCCCTGGAATTAGGGCTTATCTCCAGACTGCAGAGATCAATTTCCGCAGGGAAAATGGGTGCTTTATTATTTATTTATTTATTTATTAAATTTATATCCCTCCCTCCCCCGTAGGGCTCAGGGCGGCTTACATGGCAAGAAATCTTGCAATAATAAAACATCAAATAATTTAGTAGCATTTAAAACATATTATGCAATTTAAAACCATCTCAATACAATAAAGTGCTCAAAACCTCAGTTCCGGAACCTCAGAGAGATGACAACCACATCCAAACATCCAACCACTTCGGTGGGAAGGTAACAGCGTTCCGTGCGCCTTGGTGTTTAGTCATGCCGGCCACATGACCACGGAAACGTCTTCGGACAGCGCTGGCTCTTTGGCTTTGAAACGGAGATGAGCACCGCAACCCTAGAGTCGGATTCGACTGGCTTTCGAGCAAGGGAACCTTTACCTTTACTTACCAGACTACTGAGATCAATTTCCGCAGGGAAAATGGATGCTTTGATTGATTGATTGATTGATTGAGTTTATAAACAGCCCTCCCCCGGAGAGCTCGGGGCGGTGTACAACATATGCCAATACATCAGTGAATATAAATAATTTACAGTAAAAACAGTTAAAACAGTATAATCAGACTCATTCAAGGCATTTGATATCAGTTATAGCTTTCCCGTAAGGGGGGCAGGGGAAGAGATGGAGGCCAGGCTAGATGGTAAAGTGTTACTGCCCTCAACCATAGGCCTGGCAGAACATCTCTGTCTTTCAGGCCCTGTGGAAGTGTACCGGGCCCCTAGGGTTGCCAAGTAAATTTTACTCACCAGCGGGGGAGCCTCGCCGCGCTCCGGGAGCCGTCCCTCGTTGTGTGCGTGCGCATGCAAAGTGCGCAC
>NW_015170505.1:1159-7846 GCF_001447785.1 Gekko japonicus
TGTGATACTGGGGTGACCTTCAGCCTGTGTACCTGACCTGGACAGCCCAGGCAAGCCCAATCTCATCAGATCTTGGAAGCTAAGCAGGGTCGACTCTGGCAAGTACTTGGATGGGAGACCTCCTTGGAATACCAGAGAACAGGGGCAGGCTTTATTCAGCCACCTCTCTGAATATCCTCCAGGCCCCCAGTAGGGGTCAGTCACCAGAGGTCCACATGACTTCCAGGTGCACACACACACATGAAAAATACAACCCCCCCCCCCCCGATAACTAGGATATAAGATTTCAAAAGTTTATACCCTGGACTTGTTGGTCTTTAAGGTGCTACTGGAGTCGAATTTTGGTTATCAGTAATAATAAATGATCGCTCACCGTGATAAGCAGTGACAGGTCCTGTTTCCTCGTAAAAGGATGCACAGCGCTGTTTCAGACATCTGACTTCTGTTATATTTTTTGGGACAGGTACCTGCCGGAAGCCTTACGTGGCACTTATCGACGGAATTACGATGGGGGGCGTAAGTAGAACAGTTTCCCCCAACATACGTGAAGTGGTTCGTCTTGTGTGTTCAGCTGGTTTTAAAACTTAATGGTTGAATCTGCTTCAAAGAGTGCGTGGGGCTTTGAAAAGGCTTTTGGGATTAAAATAATAAGCGTCTTTGTTTCATGGCCCTTTCCTGTTTCGAAGTTGTATCGGGGGGTCCCCAACCTTGTTAAGACCATGGGCCTCTTTGGAATTCTGACACACCATGGTGGGCTCAACCACAAAATGGCTGCCACAGGAGGCGGAGCCAGCCCCAAAATGGCTGTCCCCGCTTACCTTCAGTCACAGTGAAGATCCTTGTGCTGTGGTGGCAACTTCTGCCAAAGCGACATTGTTTTAACCTGCCCAGCCAATCAAATTTCCAGTGACCAATCAGAAGCCTTGCTAGGCAGAAGCCCTATGTGGACCCACCCACTTTATAAAAACACAGAAAATGTGTCAGTGAGCACCATGGCACCTACGGGCGTCACATTGGGGACCCCTGAGTTACAATATCCCTAGAAATCTAGCGCTGGGGATCGAGCCCCTGGCCTGATGAAATGCTGCGAAATGGTCACAGCTCTCTTCCGAGGGAAGCTTTCAGCCACGGAATGTTGGCCACCATTCCAGTCCCGTGAGCTGTAATGAAAGGGTTGACTGGCTGGGATGAATCTCAACAAAGGCTTAGAGACCGGAGGAGCTATTTGGGCTAAGGCGGACGACTGTAGGGGGGACTGTTTCATGAGCTATGGGGGCGGAGACCTGAGAGGCTGGGGGTGTGGAGCAAGACAGTGGGTGAGTAGTGTATTGACACGTGTGTCATCATTCTGTCTTTGTAATGGTTTTAATATAATGTACGTAGTAGATGCTTGCCATGTTTAGTGTTTAACAGTCTGTCATGCTCTTAGGAGCACGTCAGTCTTTTGGAGGGGGGCAATCCCCCCCCCATGGTCAGTGAGGGTCAGGGCTATTTTGTAGAAAAAGCCCAGCAGGAACTTATTAGCATAATAGGCCATACCCAAAAGCAGGAACTCATTAGCATATTAGGCCACACCCTGACAGCACAGCTCATTCGCATATTAGGCCACCCCCCCATGTTACCAGAAGTGTGCTCATCCAGCCACACCCACCTCTTCCTTCTTATTCTGTTTACCTTGTTTGTTGTCAAAACCCAGGGCTTTTTTTGGTAGCAGGAACTCCTTTGCATGTTAGGCCACACACCCCTAATGTAGCCAATCCGAATGAGTTTCTGCTGTTGGGTGTGGCCTGTTATGCTAATGAGTTCCTGCTGGGCGTGGCCAACTTGGGAGCCATCCGGAACTCCGTTCCTGTGCGTTCCTGCCCAAAAATAGCCCTGGTGAGGGTTAATAGTTAGAACCTGCTTTCTTATAAGAATAGTTGGAATAACACCTGTGTGCCTTTAGGTGTGTCTTATCCCTGTTCAAGTTCAGCTCCATTCTGAGGAGAAGTGAGGAGTTGGATTCAGGTGGGAGATTTTATGTTAACAGGAACGGAGAGGGGCTGTGGCTCATGGGTAGAGCCTCTGCTTGGGTCCCAGGTTCAATCCCTGGCGTCTCCAGTTAAAGGAACTGGCAATAGGTGATGGGAAAGACCTCTGCCTGAGACCCTGGAGAGCCGTTGCCAGTCTGAGTAGAAAAATGCTGACTTTGATGGACCTGAAGGTCTGATTCAGTATAAGGCAGCTTCATGTGCTCGGATAGTATGTCTTTTTATGTTGTTTTAAACTTTTATGGTTTATGCCAATTAGGCAAAATAATCTGGACACACACGACTAAAACGGATAAACAAATATAAAGCCAACAGTCGTGATAGTCTGATCCACAATCAACAGTCATAAGACTTATAAGGAATGCTGTACATGTATTGTGCTCTGAAGCATTACAATATGATACACAACTTAATAGAATTTATAAACCAAGGTACAACGTCGTCTCCGGATTATTTACCAACGTTTAAAAAAAAATGAATCTTCTTCAGGAGATATTCTGTAGTGCACAAAAATACAATTTTTAGAATATGTACTACACCAATCACAAGAAACAAGAGACAATACAATAATCTTACTGCTTACTTACATAGAGGTGCCAAAGCTCTCATTTTCATAAAAGTTAGACAACAAGTCTTAAGCATCTGCAACATAATAATTTTATCTTTGTTATGAACACATACAAGATATTTCAAACTATTTCAAATTACAACTAATCAACCTAGTGGTAACTCACATACACAATTCAGATAGGACGCTGATCTCAATTAACACGCAGTGTTTTTTCTGGATCCTGGGCATCTCTCTCTGGTGTATGTTACCAGAGTGCAATTAAAGGGAAATGCCAATTAGGTACATTGTACCACTCTTGTTAGCCACCCTGAGCCTGTTCGCAGGTTGGCGGGGTGTAAATATAATTAATAAATTAAAAAATAAAATGTTCAGCGGTAATTAAAGGAACATTCTGATCGGTTGTAGTTGTGGGCAGTGCTGCCTCTACGCTGTGAAGTCTTGTGAGCAAAGATTCTACTTTGTGAGCGACTGGCATGAAAGTTGTGAGCGAGCGATTTGGCTACTGCATCAATTAGCTTGCTCTGGAGCCCTCCTTCCTGAGCCAAGACAGAAATGTGTGAGCCGGAGGCTAAAAACTGAGCTAGCTCACACTCACTCAGCTTAGAGGGAACACTGCTGCTCTGTCTTCCACCCCAGCTTGGAAATCTCCCCCAAGGTGGAACCCGCCTCGTCATGCTTTTTCCTTGTCGGGGGTCCTGCTGCCCCCCCCCACCCTCTTGCAGTAGCTCCTCGAGATGGTCACAGTGGCCGGGCAGCCCCCCCACCTTCTCTCTCCCCCCCTTTCCCTGAGGCCCTGCTGCTCACTGACCAAATACTAAATTCCTCTCCCCCGCTCGCTTTCTCTCTAGTTCCCAGTCTGGGCTGCCGGCCGCGACAGAGGTCACCAAGGACACTTGTGTCTGTGAGGATCGTGGCCCCTCCTCTGCCTTCCTAGGAGCCGGAACCCCGCAGCCCGAGTCGGCCCCCCCAAGCATGAGTGCCTTTGAGCCAGCGGCTGCCGCTGGCCCCCCTCCGGAATGGGGCGACCCCTTCGATGCCTTTGCAACCAGCAGGCTCAGGCCAGGAGCTCCGAGGGAGCCGCCGCCGAATGGGGACGCCGCCTCGGAAGGCCTCGCTGACCAGGACCGTCCCGAGGAGGAGATGAGCCCGCCCCACCTCTTGGCAGGACTCCCCCTGCGGTGGCCCAGCGAGCCAGGAGGAAGTCTGGGCGTGGCCCCTGAAGAGACCTTGGTGGGGGGGGAAAGCCGCCTGGGTGAGCAGCCGTGGGGCAGGCCGGGCCACTCTCCCTCGGGGGCCTGTGAGGAAGCTGCGATGTCTGGAGCGAGCCTGAACCACCGGCAAGTGCCGCCCCGGGCAGCAGTTGAGGCAGAAGCCGCCAATCCCTGGGGAGAGGCCTGGGAGGCCCTGGCTGCGGGAGCGCCCGCCCCAGCCACGCACCCGGACTCCGAGCTGCCCCTCGGCCCGGCCCTGGAGAGCCACGCAAGCCAGCCTGGCTCTTTGGAGAAGAAGAGTCCTCCGCGCTCCCCCACAGAGAGCCAGCCGGAGAGGCCGGCCGTGTTGCGCCTTAACCTTTCCTCATAGGGAAAGTGTTCCAACCCTTTTATCATTCGAGTTGCCCTTTTCTGCACTTTTTCCAAAGCTATAATATCCTTTTTAAGGTGTGGTGACCAGAACTGCACACAGTATTCCAAATGAGGTCACACCATTGATTTATATAGGGGCACGATGATACTGGCTGATCTGTTTTCAATACCCTTCCTAATAATCCCCAGCATAGCGTTGGCCTTCTTTATTGCTGTTCTTATTCTTTAAAGGAAACTGATTCGATGGAACGTATTTTCTTTGCCTTAGGTGCAAAGAAATTTGGTCAAAATTTATTGAGCCGCGGACTGGAAATTTCCCCGGCAGATCAAACAAAATTAAACTGGATTATCTTCTGTCCAATATGAACCATGAAACAACCCGAATAGTGGCTAAATTTTGTGCACCGGTGTATAAAGATAGAAAAACACATACAGTAGCTTAAGCGAAAATTTTAAAGTTGCGAAATCTGATCAATTGACTGTAAAATAAAATAATTATTATACTAAAGCCAGGCAGGCAGTTGGCTGGGCATCTCTGAGGGTCGTGGGGGTGGGGAGGTAATGCTCTGTCCGTGTAGCTGTTTGCCCCAGGGGCCGGATCCTGACCCATTGCGTGTTTCTGCTGCTAATTGCAGCGCCTTTGGCACTGGCGTATCTAAAGCACACCACGGAACATTAGATGATTGAATGTTCTTTTCCTCAGTGATTGAATCAGGTCTGCAGATGTTTCCTTGTTTAAACTATCTGTCTTCGGGTGACATTCGCCAGACGGGGGACCAAGGCGGAAAGAGGCAAACATCTGTCACAGTAAAATAACTGCCGGAGAGGAGGGAATGGAAAACAGACCGCTCTCCACTGCAGGAGCTTTTAGGAGAATTTGGCTTGTTATTTTATCAGCGTTTTCATGTCTGTGGGCGAAAGCGAGGTTTAAATGAGCTCTCTTATGTTTGCCTAACACAGCCCTTTGCAGGGGAATCGAGTGCGTGTTTATAAAGCGAGGGACTCTGGGTCATGCTACGGTTCTGTAAGCAAGGAAGAGGCTGTTTGGGGGAAGCAAGTCTCTGCCAAGAGGTCTTCTCCCCCCCCCATCAAGTCAGAGCTTGAGTCAAACCCTGTGGGGTTTTCAGTGCTACAGACCTTCAGAGGCGGCTTGCCACAGCCTGCCTCGGTGTAGCAACTCTGGAATTCCTTGGAGGTCTCCCATCCAAATATTAGCCGGGGCCGACCCTGCCCTGACAAGACTGGGTTGCACCCGGCTTGGTTTCTATCATCCTGCTCCTGCGTTGGAATGCAAAAGATAACTGCTGGAGGTTGTGTGGGGGAGAAGATGCTGTAATGCTTGGCTATTGTCTCGGCTCAGGAAGGAGGTGCTCCAGAGCAAACTGATTTATGCAGGAGCCAAATCGCTCGCTCACAACTTTAATGCCAGCAGCTCGCAAAGTCGAATTTTTGCTCACAGGACTCCACAGCTTAGAATTGTAGAATCATAGAGTGTTGGAAGGGACCTTGGAGGTCATCTAGTCCAACCTCCTGCACTCTGCAGGAGCGTAGCCGAACGATAGCCCTACGAAAGATGGTCATCCAGCCTCCGCTTGAAAACGTCCAGTGAAGGAGCATCCACCACCTCCCGAGGCAGTCCGTTCCACTGCTCAACCACTCTTACAGTCAGGAAGTTTCTCCTGATATGTAGCCGGTAATGACTCCCTTGTAATTTCCACCTATTAGATCGAGTCTTGCAACCCAGAGCAAGAGAGAATAGAGGGACCATTGGTGCTGAGTGGCCTTTGGGAACACTGGCTTCCAAGCACGGCTGTTCCAGCTATTTAGAAATGGGAACATTGAGCTGCGCAAGTCAGTCCCCTCGAACCACTGCAGAAATATATTGATGTTACTGTTGTCGTGAAGGGGTGCATTAACCTGTTATTCTTGTCTGTTAGTTCCCCACCGCCCCAACGTAAAGTAGCAGAGTAATCCTGACCTGAAAGGCCCAGGCTAGCCCCGATCTGCTTGGATCTTGGAAGCTAAGCAAGGTCGGCCCTGGTTAATATTTGAATGGGAGACCAACAAGGAAGCCCAGGGCTGGTAGGCAGAGTCAGGTAATGGGAAACCACAGAAGGAGGAGGAGGAGGGGCGACATGACCGAGGTTTATAAGGTGATGCACGGGATAGAGCAGGTTGAGAAAGAAGTACTTTTCTCCCTTTCTCACAATGCAAGAACTCGTGGGCACTCCATGAAATTGCAGAGCGGTCAGATTAGAACGGATAAGAGGAAGTCCTTCTTCACCCGAAGAGGGATTCACACATGGAAATCACTGCCACAGGAGGGGGTGCTGGCTACAAGCATGGACGGCTTCAAGAGGGAATTGGATAAACATATGGAGCAGAGGTCCATCGGTGTCTGTTAGCCACGAGGTATAGATGGGAACTCTCAGTCTGGGGCAGGTGATGCTCTCTCTTCTTGGTGATTGGGGGAGCAACAGTGGGAGGGCTTCTACTGTCCTGG
>NW_015170505.1:7995-9558 GCF_001447785.1 Gekko japonicus
TGCCCAAAGGAGCCTCAGAGTGGCTTACAATCACCTTCCCTTCCTCTCCCCACAACAGACACCCTGTGAGGTAGGTGGGGCTGAGAGAATTTGGAGAGAATGGTGACTGACCCAAGGTCACCAGCTGGCTTCATGTGGAGGAGTGCGGAATCAAACTGGGTTCTCCAGATCAGAGTCCGCTGATCTTAACCACTACGCCAAACTGGCTCTCGGAACGTCTCTTGCCTTGGAAACCGTGGAAATCTCATTGGCTCTTTAAGGTGCTCCTGACTTCAAATCTTGCTTTTATGCTGCAGACCAACATGGCTGTACACCTGAAACGATCTGGTTAGGATGGCACTATGAGTTGACTAGTGGTGTTGACTCTGTTTGCATGCCATCAAAAACGTGAAAGGCCAGTGTAAGGACCCACTAAACAAGACAATGTGGTTATGAACCTAAAGACCACGTTCACGTGGGACGCCAAAACTATGTGCACTGAGGTTAAGGTTGCGTGTGTGCACGTGTCTCTGTGTCGATGGATGTGCAGCTGAGGTCAGTTCTAGTCATTGCATTCACCATGTGCCACCTTCTGTTTTCATGTGGCCTGTCGGTACTTTTCTCCCTTTCTCACAATACAAGAACTCGTGGGCACTCCATGAAATTGCTGAGCGGTCGGGTTAGAACGGATAAAAGGAAGTACTTTTTCACCCAGAGAGTGATTAACACTTGGAATTCACTGCCACAGGAAGTGGTGGCAGCTACAAGCATGGACGGCATCAAAAGGGAATTAGATAGGCATATGGAGCAGAGGTCCATCAGTGGCTATTAGCCACAAGGTATAGATAGGGGCTCTGGGGCAAGTGATGCTCTGTCATCTTGGTGTTTGGGGGGGTCAACAGTGGGAGGGCTTCTAATGTCCTGGCCCCACTGGTGGACCTCCTGATGGCACTGGTATTTCTGGCCACTGTGTGATACAGAGTGTTGGACTGGATGGGCCTTTGGCCTGATCCAACATTGGCATCTCTTATGTTCTTATGTTCTTATGTATCACGTGTGGCTGGAGTCTTGTTTACTGTCAATTTCATGAATTCCGTAATAATTCGGCGTACCGATTTCCTCCAATGCTGTCATAGATGGTCGTCTTCAAGCAAGATGTGGTGTCGGTCAATGTTACAAGTCCTTTGGAGAAGCTCCCGCAGGGTGTCAGAGTGCGTGAATGACTTATCTGTGGCTCCTGTGGTTGTATTTTCTAGGGCTGGTGTGAATACTCTGTCTGGGGCAGTGTTGCTCTGTATTCCTGGTGCTTGCGGGGGACAACAGTGCGAGGGCTTCTGGCCCCGCTGGTGGACCTCCTGATGGCCCCTGGGTTTTGGCCACTGTGTGACACAGGGTTGTAGTGGATGGGGCATTGGCCTGATCCAACATGGCTTCTCTTATGTCCTTATGTCTGGGGTAGTGATGCTCTGTATCGTTGGTGCTTGAAGGGCAACAATGGGAGATCTTCTGGAGTTCTGGCCCTGCTGATGGCCCCTAGGTTTTGGCCTTAGGGTGACTCAGAGTGTTGGACTGGATGGGCCACTG
>NW_015170505.1:10250-14071 GCF_001447785.1 Gekko japonicus
TGCCCAAAGGAGCCTCAGAGTGGCTTACAATCACCTTCCCTTCCTCTCCCCACAACAGACACCCTGTGAGGTAGGTGGGGCTGAGAGAATTTGGAGAGAATGGTGACTGACCCAAGGTCACCAGCTGGCTTCATGTGGAGGAGTGCGGAATCAAACTGGGTTCTCCAGATCAGAGTCCGCTGATCTTAACCACTACGCCAAACTGGCTCTCGGAACGTCTCTTGCCTTGGAAACCGTGGAAATCTCATTGGCTCTTTAAGGTGCTCCTGACTTCAAATCTTGCTTTTATGCTGCAGACCAACATGGCTGTACACCTGAAACGATCTGGTTAGGATGGCACTATGAGTTGACTAGTGGTGTTGACTCTGTTTGCATGCCATCAAAAACGTGAAAGGCCAGTGTAAGGACCCACTAAACAAGACAATGTGGTTATGAACCTAAAGACCACGTTCACGTGGGACGCCAAAACTATGTGCACTGAGGTTAAGGTTGCGTGTGTGCACGTGTCTCTGTGTCGATGGATGTGCAGCTGAGGTCAGTTCTAGTCATTGCATTCACCATGTGCCACCTTCTGTTTTCATGTGGCCTGTCGGTACTTTTCTCCCTTTCTCACAATACAAGAACTCGTGGGCACTCCATGAAATTGCTGAGCGGTCGGGTTAGAACGGATAAAAGGAAGTACTTTTTCACCCAGAGAGTGATTAACACTTGGAATTCACTGCCACAGGAAGTGGTGGCAGCGCCCAAAGGAGCCTCAGAGTGGCTTACAATCACCTTCCCTTCTTTTTATATGCCATTAAAAACGTGAAAGGCCAGTGTAAGGACCCACTAAACAAGACAATGTGGTTATGAACCTGAAGACCACGTTCACATTCACGTGGGACGTCGAAACTATGTGCACTGAGGTTAAGGGTGCGTGTGTGCATGTGTCTCTGTGTCGATGAATGTGCAGCTGAGGTCAGTTCTAGTCATTGCATTCACCATGTGCCGCCTTCTGTTTTTAATGTAGCCTGTCGGTAAATTCATGTATTACGTGTGGCTGGAGTCTTGTTTACTGTCAATTTCATGAATTCCGTAATAATTCGGCGTACCGATTTCCTCCAATGCTGTCATAGATGGTCGTCTTCAAGCAAGATGTGGTGTCGGTCAATGTTACAAGTCCTTTGGAGAAGCTCCCGCAGGGTGTCAGAGTGCGTGAATGACTTATCTGTGGCTCCTGTGGTTGTATTTTCTAGGGCTGGTGTGAATACTCTGTCTGGGGCAGTGTTGCTCTGTATTCCTGGTGCTTGCGGGGGACAACAGTGTGAGGGCTTCTGGCCCCGCTGGTGGACCTCCTGATGGCCCCTGGGTTTTGGCCACTGTGTGACACAGGGTTGTAGTGGATGGGGCATTGGCCTGATCCAACATGGCTTCTCTTATGTCCTTATCTCTGGGGTAGTGATGCTCTGTATCGTTGGTGCTTGAAGGGCAACAATGGGAGATCTTCTGGAGTTCTGGCCCTGCTGATGGCCCCTAGGTTTTGGCCTTAGGGTGACTCAGAGTGTTGGACTGGATGGGCCACTGGCCTGATCCAGCATGTCTTCCCTTATGTTCTTATGTCTGGGCCAGTGATGCTCTGTATTCTCGGTGCTTGGGGGGCAACAGGGGGAGGGCTTCCAGAGTTCTGGCCCCACTGGTGGACCTCCCGATGGCACCTGGGTTTTGGCCACTGTGTGAAACAGAATGTTGGACCGGATGGCCATTGGCTTGATCACACCTGGCTTCTCTTGTGTTCTCAGGACTTCTCCCTGTGGGTCGGTCTTCGGGTTTCACAGAGGCTTTCTTTGCCAGGCTTTGTGTTCAATCCATTTTAAAGGGTCTGGTCTAGCAGGAGAATTGCCACGGTGTCAGAAGCTTTGAAACCAGTTTCCTCAATTTCCAATAATTTACAGTGACCCTGTAGGGTTTTCAGAGGTGGGTTTGCCATTGCCTTGCAGGCTCTGTGTAGCAACCCTGGACTTCCGTGGTTGGTCTCCCATCAAAGTTCTAACCAGGGCATACCCGGCTTGGCCTCCAAGATCTGACCAGATCAGGCTAGCCTGGGCTATCTAGTAACTCCTCAGATTCACGAACTTACACTAACCTACGGTATCACACTAACCTACACTATCACAAGAAAACACAAAAAATAATAATTAGGATTGCCAGCAATGTAATGGCATCGCTGGGGATATGCTGACATCATTTCTGGCGTGACCGGAAATGACAGTGGCGCATTGCCAGGGACACTCTATCATTCAGGTAAAACTCCGTGGTTTGATCATAAAGTTTTGCCTGAATGCTAGAGTGTCCCCGGGGGCCCACTGACATCATTTCCAGTGGCACGGGAAGTGACGTCAGTGCATCAAGACACTGCCTGCTCCCGCCACCATTTCCCTCTCTATTTTTTCTTCCACTGCCCAGCTGAGGGGTGGGAACCAGTGTTCCCTCTAAGTTGAGTTAGTGTGAGCTAGCTCACAGTTTTTTAGCCTCCAGCTCACACATTTTTGTCTTAGCTCAGGAAGGAGGGCTCCCGAGCAAGCTGATCGGAGCGTTTTGACAGTCCTTCTTCCACCCCGTATAATTCAGCCTGTCATGCACCTTCCTCTGATACACACGGAGCATCTCCTAGTCGAGGCATTTTCCCCCTCCCCAAACTGAAACTGGAGGTGCGTTTCTCTCCACCAAATGCTTTTGCTTTCAGCCTCTGAAAGAGTCAGAATGACACCGGCTCTGAAGAGCCTCACTCCCGCGTTCCTGCGTGCCTGTTTTGAACACGCCTCCCAGTTGGAAGGAGGCAAGCTCAGGGCAGTGACTCAGTCAGAGACATAAGGGTAGTTGAGTTGCCTCTCTGTTCAGAAACTGAATAACGCAGTTACTCCTAGCCGTGCCATAGACTTGCTCTGCCCCTGTGGAAGAAGAAAAGAGAGAAGAGACTGGATTTATACCCCGCCCTTCACTACCCAAGGGAGTCTCAGAGCGGCTTACAAACTCCTTTCCCTTCCCCTCCCCACAACAGGCACCCTGTGAGGGAGGTGAGGCTGAGAGAGCTCTGGCAGAAACGGCTCTTTTTCAAGGACAGCTCTTATCAGAACTACGGCCTGCCCAAGGTCATCCAGCCAGGTGCAAGTGGAGGAGTGGGGAATCAAACCCGGCTCTCCCAGATTAGAGTCCGCGCACTTAACCACGACACCAAACTGAAGAAGGCAAGAGGGAAGGGCCAGTCTTCCCTGGGGAGCGAGGAAAACCAGTATAAGGAACCATGCCAAAACTGAATTGGGTCACTGCGGTTGTTGCGGGCAAGTGCCCGGAGCACACGGGGGTCTTTGATGGTTTAGTTTAATTGTCACAGCATGTGCTTTGGGAATTAGTGCCCTAACGGCTATGTAGCTAATCCAAGGAAAGTGATATCTTAAATTTAAGGGGCTCTGAATCTCTTAATCTCAGTCAAGTCCCTTCTCAGTGACATCTGGCATATCCATTCAAAATGCTCCTCCCTTGGTTTTTACACCTAGGTTTGCCAGACCCCCGGTCCGGGCAGGGGCTCCCCTGATTTCCGGGTCTCCAGCCCTCCTTCGGCTAGCTGATTGGCAGGGGAAGCCCTACCCCCAAACATGTCACCATGCGATTGTTAAAAATATTTGTTAATGTTTCTTTGTTTTGGAAGACTCAAAAGAACCACACCAAACACGGTCAAGTTTAAATGGTGTTTATCTAACTATTTACTGGTGAATAATTAAATAACAGTTTGTATATATCTAGAGTTGTTTTCAGCAGACCAACATAGAGCTATTACAGTTAAA
>NW_015170506.1:0-2196 GCF_001447785.1 Gekko japonicus
ACTTGAGCCACCGCAGCTCCTTTTCCATCCCATACTTTCAGTTTAAAAAATCCCCAAGGTGGATTAAACAGAACCACGCTATTTTGACTAAACAAGACAACTCCGGCAGTGTATAGCACGGTTGGAGTGCCACTGGTTAGAGATCCAGGTTTGGGAGGGGCTGTGGCTCGGTGGTAGAGCATCTGCTTGGCATGCAGAAGGTCCCAGGTTCGATCCCCGGCATCTCCAGTTAAAAGATCTGGCAACAGGTGATGGGAAAGACCTCTGCCTGAGACCCTGGAGAGCAGCTGCCGGTCTGAGTAGCCAATACTGACTTTGATGGACCACCCAGGGTCCTGAGTCAGTGTAAGGCAGTTTTGTGTGAACCTCTGCCCTGCCATGAAGCTTGCTGGGTGTCGCTGGGCCGGTTGTGCTCCCTCTCAGCCTAGTCCACCCCACAGGTGTTAGATCACCGCGAACAAAGATCCGGAGAGTGATTTCAGCAAAAGTGAACACCTTTATTGAAGGTACGAACAAACGCTTGAATGAAGTCATAACCAGAACAGTTTAACATTGGGAACTAGGCTCCTTTTAAACATTCCGGGGCTAACGTAGCCACGCCTCTGTACAATAAACAACCAATGAGGTTGTGCGGATAACATCCAATGAGAGTCTTTCCCTCGCAGGGAACTGGTGCAGTTCTGATTGGTCGCTGCTGTGAAGTGACCAATAGCATGTCTGGTTCGGAGGAGCCTTGCTCGGGCTCGAGCTTAACATGGGGAGTCAATACAGCGATTCATGTAAGCCTTTTCAATATACTACAACAGGGTTGTTATGAAGATGAAAATGGGGGGGACACACACAATGCATGATACCTTGAGCTTCATGGAGGAAGGACCAGATAAAAGTGGGTGGAATAACGACGGCTATAGTTATTTTGGCTGCCGCTCAGTGAGATGTGTGTGGTTCCTTCTCCCTCTTCCTTTGGCCAGGTGGCTGGCACCAGGTGGGCTCCAGGGCGAGAGACGGTTGGCCAGGCAAATGGATGGACGGAGCCACCTCTCTTTTGGAAGGACACGGTGGAAGGGAGGGGTGGGGGCTCTTAGGGATAGATTGGTGGTCTTGCCCTGCTCCCTGAACATAGGAGCTGGCATCCCGTCACTCTTGCCTAGCCAAGCTTGAAGCCTTCCCTCTGGTCCAAGCAGCCCTTCCTGCAGTGGGAGTGGCTCTTCCGCCCACAGCCACCACCCCCTATAGATGGAAAGCCTCACCACCAGGTCGTGACGTCATCAAATGTAGGCATAACATTCCCTGAACTCTGCAGTTTCCAGCTACTGTCACAAGTGTTTTTACTTGCAGTTTCTCGTGTACCCAACAAGATATTCTCTTGATTCTTTCACTGCAGTATTCCAGACACTTCACACTAGCTTACAGTGTTACTGAGTTCAGTTTCCCTTGCATATTTGAGTGTATGTTTCGTTTATTTTACAAGCATATAATAGGGGAAAGTGGTGGATGTCTGTTGTATGATGGTATTGTCAAATAACTTCTGGTTTTCAGTATTACTTTTTATTTACCATTGACACAGCATGAGATAGAAATATGCACAAACTCATACTTATTTAAGAAGTTTTCACATACAGTAAACTTCAATCATAATCTCCATTGACCAAAAAAACCCCACCCAGCTACACAGGATATTGGTGTACATTCACAAACATTCAAGGGAACCAACAAATGTAATAGAGAGTTCAACAACAAACAATCTTCCTATGGAACTTCTTTTGAGTAAATTAGTAAATTAGAGGAAAATATAGAAACTACACATTGTGGCCTTCAATGAATCTAAATCTCCCCAGTTGTCATTTCAACTCACGTTGTTGCAGTTCAGGGGCAAATATATGTGAAAGGCAACCACATCACTTCTGTAAAGTTTTCAGTTTCCTCTGTGATGTTTGTGACAGTCTTTGCCCATTTTCTCTTTTACAATAGTTGTTTAGGAATGTATTGACTGCTACCAACTGTTAATATGTACAAACTCATACTTAGGTAAGACATTTTCACATACTTGCCCATTTTCTCTTTTACAATAGTTGTTCAGGAATGTAATGACTGCTACCAACGTTATCATCCTGGTGTACACAATGCCAGAGTGGCCATTGTCACAAACGCCATCGAAGAGAGTACATTCACTTTCATCTAATGCTGCCAGAGACT
>NW_015170506.1:2245-2447 GCF_001447785.1 Gekko japonicus
CTACTAATCACTGGCGACTTGTAAACCTTCTGCCATGGGTGAGTTGAAAACCTGCAATGTAAGCTTTACAGTCTGCCTTTCTAAGTTTGTTGGACACAAAGCCTTCAATGTAAGTGGATAGGCAAACCTTGCAATAGAAGTGCTATCAATTTCATACATCTTTATTAATGTTGAAAACCATTGACACAGCATGAGATATTAA
>NW_015170506.1:5751-6114 GCF_001447785.1 Gekko japonicus
CAGGAGCTGGAACAAGAGATGGGAGCTCACTCCATCATGCGGCACCCGGGTCTCGAACTGCTGAACTACCGACCTTCTGGTCTGTAACTCAGCATCTTGACCTCTGAGCCACCGTGGCCCCTCCTAGGGATGAATACAGTGAAGCAAAACTGCCGAACAGCCCCAAACAGACCAATGTTAAAAACAGGGGGGGTCCTCAACTCAAAATGTAGCTATGATCTAAGAAGGTCAAGCTAACAAACTATTATAAAAATACAAATATTTATTATGGTGCGAGGAACCCTTCTCAGGTAAAGGGAACCTCAGGAGCCCAAACCTTTCCCGACAGGTATGAAAGAATGGCACCAATAGCAGGGTTTAAAA
>NW_015170506.1:6352-13918 GCF_001447785.1 Gekko japonicus
TCCCCCGATTGGGCTCTGAATCCCAACTAGTCCCTGTGTGAGTGGATGTCTTTCTCTTTTTAAACCTGGGTCTGACCTTTTACTCTGGCAAATCTCTTCAGCAGAGTCTGCTCTGCCCCTCTCTCTGGGACATCCTGCCCACTGTCTCCCAGACGGAGCATTTCTCTCCGAAGGCAGCCACTCACAAGGCCCCCTCCTCCATTAGATTCACTCTCTCCAAAAAGAACCCCTCCAACCCCCCTTCCAACTGTCAGCTCCCCTCCCCCCCCCCAGCCCCCTGCTGGATGCTTCTGTTGTCCTGGAGGCGACTCACCAATCAGAATGAGCCTCTGCTACGGTACGACCTCCCCTCAGCGTGGTTTTTCATAGTTCATCACATATGGTATACACATAAACAAAACATACATAAGGTTAAAAGAAATAGTCCAAATAACAGACTCTTAAAGTTTATTACATTCAGAGCAGATAGTTATACAGGTCCGATTGATGGGTAAAACTTTTGACCAATAGACCATAATAAATTTGTGCAGTTACTACCCAGGGCCCATTATACAAAGTTTTAGCAACTGCAAGCATATGAGGTAACACCAGTAAAAATGTCCTGTTATTTTTCTAAAAAGTATTATTATTTATATTTAGCATATGTATTTGATATATAATAATCTGGCCTTTTTCTCTTTTTTTGATGATTTCACAAAGCAACACCTGGCTCTCTAAAAAAAAAAGCTCTTTTTCTACGAAATGACTCCTGTATAACTATGATGAACATGACATTAAGCAAGCTCCAGAGCACAACGGAAGACAGGAGGGCCTGGAGTGATGTGGTCCATGAGGTCGTGAAGAGTCGGACTTGACTGTGCGACTGAACAACAACTATCTGCTCTGAATGTAATAAGCTTTAAGAGTCTGATATTTGGACTATTTCTTTTAACCTTATGTATGTTTTATTTACGTGTACACCATAATAAATATTTCTATTTTTATAATAGTTTGTTAGCTTGACCCTCGATGTTCAGTCAAACCAAACGTCAAAAAATCAGCTCACAACCAGGAAGCGGGACATGTTCAAGCACTCCTAGCCTAGAACAAGAGACCTGTCAGCCCACTTCCTCTGCTGTATGGTCAGAACTCAGTGTCTGACCTGGTTCAGTAAACGAATGGAGTGTTTCACATCTGTGTGTCTGTTTGCTTAGGATTGGGTGGAAAGGGATCTGCTCCCGCCCCTGGATCCTGACTGACCTCCACTATCTTCTGCATGTGACCCCACTGGGAGGGGACAGAGGGCATCCTCCACTTGGCACAGTCGGGGTGGGGAAGGCGTCTCAGGTCGCACAGTCCTTCTGAACACGGCTGGTGCCATTTAGCCCACGCAGCCTGCCCGCCAGGGGTGGAAAAGGAGAGACTGCAAGGTTTCCTGGGATGAACTGGAGCAGACAATGGCACACGGGGAATTGCTGACTGAAGTGACTGGTGCAGGGACTACCAGATCAGCAGGAGTGGCCCATTCCAAGTTGGACATGCTTGGGTGGCGCTAACGTAGGGGGCGCTGTGACATTTCAAGGGACCAGGTGAGACATGCTGAAAAGCAGAGATGCCTTTTGACAACTGCGAAAAAGAATGAACGTCTCTCGTAGAAACATTCTAATCTGTAATACTTCAAATCACCACTAGAGGGTGGTATAAACATTTCATTTCACATTGCAATACATTTTTCCGTTTCATCAGACACTTTCTGTTCTACGACTACCAGTTATTTTTCAATGTTTTTTTAAAAGGAAAAAAACTGTTAATTGCCTCACAATGTTCCGTAGGCGAGCCTTTATGATTTTTACAATTGGTTGAAAGGAGCGGGGGAAGATCTTGTGTTTTTTTTTAAATGTATTTGAATGATGAATTATCATTCCGTTTCTAACCTAGGGTACAGAAAGCACCTGCAACAATAAGGCTACAATAAAACAAATATTAAAAAAGCAGGGTGGTCCTACTGCCCTCTCTGAAGACCTATACAGAAGAAGAAGAAGAAGAAGAAAGTAGTGGCAAAGAAGGAGACTGGATTTATACCCCGCCCTTCACTCGGAGTCTCAGAGCGGCTGACAATCTCCTTTCCCTTCCCCTCCCCACAACAGAGACCCTGTGGCGTAGGTGGGGCTGAGGGAGCTCTTTCGAGGACTTTTGAGAGAACAACTCGGAGAGAACTGTGACAAACCCAAGTTCATACCAGCAACTGCATGTGGAGGAGTGGGGAATCAAACCCGGTTCTCCCAGATTAGAGTCCGCACTCTTAACCACTACTTTCCCCCACTGAAATCCAAACAAAAAAGCATGGTGAGTAAAGGGAGCCTCCATATTCAGAGGCAGTAAACCTTGGAAACTCAGTGTGAGCAAGCAACCTCAGGGGGAAGACCTTGGCCTTTGTGCCCTGTCTGATACCCACCCACCCCCGGGCACCTAGTTGGTCACTGTGTGAGACAGATGGTTGGACAAGATGGGCCACTGGTCCAATCCAGCAGAGCTCTGATCTTCTGTGATAATTTGGCAAGAATTGTTGTTGCTGTTTTTTCAAACAGTGGAGTGCCCTGCTTGAAGGAAAACAGCGCTCGCATTCCAAAATCTTGGATAAAATATTCTTTGTTTTCAGCATTGTCAAGTGCTCAGCAGACAGAAGGGTGGCCAGAATTTCTATATCGCGTTTCGAGTCTGTGCATGGAGAGTTCCCCACAGAACTTTCCTCACTGCAGCACAAACTCCCACAGAACAGCAGAGAGTGCAAATGCCGCTGGATCCCTCCACACAGAGCATTACGTAACCAAAGTGGCCAGCTACTGTTTCCAGGAAAAGACCGCTGCTGGCAGGCCAATCATGCTGGTTAAAGTTGTGAGGCAAAGACTGATGCCTTCGGCTGAAGACTTCGGTCCAATAGCAACCCCAGGTGCAAAGTTGCTACTTCCTGAGGAGCGCAGCCGTATGATCCCTGACTTCTATGGATTCTGCTTCTGTACTGGTTGAACCCGGGAGACTCTGGTTCTCTGCCACGGAAGCCGGCTGGGTGACCTGGAGCCAGTTGCACACTTTCAGCCTGACCAACCTCGCAGAGTTGTTGTGAGGATAAAATGGGGGAGAACGATGTTAGCTGCTTTGGGTCCTCCCTGGGGAGGAAGGCGGGATTGAAATGAAATGAGATTCTTAGATTACTTTATGTGCTCCCGTCTAGCCCAGACTTTTATTCAGAGCACACACTGACGGAGATGACAAGTGAATTAGAGGCATATCTGCATCCCAAATGGGCTTCATCCCACATCTCCAGAGAACCTGTCACAGCTCAGGTGGGGTGTCACCTGACGCTGCCACCACTCTGGGTTTAGGATCCCTTGAGAAGGCCCAGAGCACCCTCCCAAGACCTTCAGACCTCCCTTTTGGCTGAATAATAGGCGTGAGGACCAGGCAGAGTACAAGAAGGAAAATAGTTTATTTTATAGGAGGTCAAACAACAAGGTGCAGAATAATAACAGTAAGTGGGTGAAAAGAAAAGAAATCAAATGCCCTGACGCGTCTAAATATATACTGTCCCTAGCTCACTATCTCAAGTGGCACTAGACTACTCACCCTTCCCTCAGGATGAGGGTCTCTTCCCTGCAGCAGCCTTCCTTCTGGCTCTGCCCTCTGGGAAGAACAGCTTTTCCTGCTGCTCCATATCTTTTATTCCAAGCCCTCCTCTTTTCCTATTGGTCCATCTTGGCTCCAAAACCTCCCAGGGACTTCTGGGAGTTGTAGGCCCAGCCTCACTTACTGCTAGCCAGGCTCCCTGGGCCTAATAGGCCTCTGATGGCACAGCCCAGATCATGACAGAACCTCTTCAAGAGGTTTCATGCACAGGTCCAAAATGACAGGGATGATATGCCCTCCAGAGTGTGAAACGCATGGAGCCAAGCATCTCCCCCTTCCCGCTGCCCCACACACACATACATCCTTCCCCCAGCTGAACTGTGGTGGGGCCTTCGGTGAGGCTTAGTGCCGCCAGTTCCGAGAATTTCTGTTCATTGATATGCTGATTGATTGACATTATTTATAGTCGACCTTTCTCGCTTGGACTCCAGGCGGCTTACAACAGAGCGAGTTAGCATGGCACATGAAATGGTGCAAAATTACACAACAGGGTCCACCCCACAGCCAACTACACACTGTAGTACGGACCGTGGTCCCCAATAACTGATCCACATAACTTTGTGATGCCTTTTGTCCAGGGCTGCTCTGTTGCCTGTGTAGAAATCCCCTGCGGATCATTCATTTTTGCAGGCCGTTCCAGAAGCTGGGGGGTTCACCTTCCTTGCTGTGCAAAGGCTGTCTTCCGAGTGGGGATCTCCCTCCAGGCAGAAGGGCTCCTGCCCGGGAACAGACTGGGGGGGGGTCTTCTTGCTTCTGACTCTCAGCAGCCTGCAGAAACAGTGGAGGGGGTCTGAGGGGTCTCCTCATTGTCAGTCCTGCACACCAGAGCATCTCCTCCTCCACCAGAGAGGCCTCCCACACCCACACCAAAATCCTCCCTCCTCCTGCAACGTGCCCCCCACATACTCAGAGGATAAATGGCTGCCCCAGTTTGATGTCGTGGTTAAGTGCGCGGACTCTAATCTTGGAGAACCGGGTTTGATTCCCCACTCCTCCACACACAGCTGCTGGATGACCTTGGGCAAGCCATAGTTCTGTCAGAGCTGTCCTTGAAAGAGCAGTTTGTGTCAGAGTTCTCTCAGCCCCACCTACCTCACAGGGTGTCTGTTGAGGGGAGCAGAAGGGAAAGGAGTTTGTAAGCTGCTCTGAGACTCCTTCAGGTAGTGAAGGGCGGGGTATAAATCTAATCTCTCCCCCCCTCCTCCTTGTTAGGAGAGCCAGTTTGGTGTCGTGGTTAACTGCACAGACTCTAATCTGGGAGAACCGGGCTTGATTCCCCACTCTTCCACACACAGCTGCTGGATGACCTTGGGCAAGCCATAGTTCTGTTAGAGCTGTTCTTGAAAGAGCAGTTTCTCTCAGCCCTGCCTACCTCACAGGGTGCCTGTTGTGGGGAGGGGAAGGGAAAGGAGTTTGTAAGCTGCTCTGAGACTCCAAGTGAAGGGCGGGGTAGAAATCCAATCTCTTCTCTTCTTATTGTTCTAGTTCTAGTTAGTTAGCCTTTATTGGCATATAAGAAAGAATTACAATAAAAAGGATATATATTTATATATACACACACACACACACACACGAGAATTCTTCCCCCTCCTCTTCTTCTTTCTCCTCCTCCTCCTCCTCTTCTTCTTCGGCCATGTTAGCACCAGAGGGTGCATGGGGGAGTCCGATCAGCAATATGGGATGTGGCCACCCAGCCACTATTCATGTTTCCTGCTGGGGTGCCGAAAGTGTACTCTCCCCACCAAGGCTTCCCTCACCCACTTCCATGCTACCCTGTTCCCCTGCTACACCTGCCAGGGCAGGGTCAGTCTGTGGCTGCAGCTCTTGCACGCCCGATCCGCAAAACCAGGGCTATTTTTGGGCAGGAACGCACAGGAACGGAGTTCCGGCTGGCTCCCAAGTCGGCCACACCCAGCAGGAACTCATTAGCATAATAGGCCACACCCAACAGCAGGAACGTATTAGGATTGGCTACATTAGGATGAATGGCTAACATGCAAAGGAGTTCCTGCTACAAAAAAAGGCCCTGGGTTTTGACAACAAGCAAGGTAAACAGAATAAGAAGGGAAAGGTGGGTGTGGCTGGATGACCACACTTCTGGTAGCATGGGGGTGTGGCCTAATGGGCAAATGAGCTGTGCTGTCAGGGGTGTGGCCCAATATGCTAATGGGTTTTACTGCTCGGAGTGGCCTATTATGCTAATGAGTCCCTGCTGGGCTTTTTCTACAAAAAGAGCCCAGCGCAAAACCCTCACTCAACTGGTTCCGCTGTCCCTCAAAAGTCACGTGCTTCGTCTCAGGGCCTGGTCTCCGATGGAGGGTGCCTGCAAGGCTCTCTCCTCCTCCCCTGCACCTTCATGGGCCACACCGCTCTCTCTGTCCCCAGGGCGTAACTAGAGAGGTCTGGTTTCAAACACGAGTCTCGATGCCCTCTTCTGGGATGCTGCCTGCCTCGGTGGTTTGACGGCTCCATCTTGAAATTCAAAGTTAAAAGGACAGGAATTAAGGGTAACTCACCCCGACCTGGATAGCCCAGGCAAGCCCCATCTCGTCAGATCTTGGACGCTAACCAGGGTTGATTCTGGCAAGTACTTGGATGGGAGACCTCCTTGGAATACCAGCAGTCGGGAGGAGGGGGCAAGCTTTATTCAGCCACCTCACTGAATATCCTCCTGCCCCCCAGGAGGGGTCAGTCACCAGAGGATGTCATGACTTCCAGGTGCACTCAAATGCACACACACACACACACATGCACATATTAAAAAATACCCCCAAAAGAGAAAGAAATCAAGGGTAACTCCACCTGAAAAGTTGAACTTTTCCTCAACTTGCCCAGGTGCAGGAGAAAAAAAACGTGCTTGTACACAAAAAAGCATAATCAGGATCCTCCTGTTTTCTTTCTTTCTTTCTTTCTTTCTTTCTTTCTTTCTTTCTTTCTTTCTTTCTTTCTTTCTTTCTTTCTTTCTTTCTTTCTTTTTGAGGAAGTCCTTTCCAGTGGATGAATAAACCACCTGACAGAACTGAGAAAAGTTATTGATGGGTTTTGAAACTGAAAGATCTTTAAATAACCAAAATACCTTTAACTATTCTAACTTTAGATTCAGGTGGGTAGCCGTATTGGTCTGAAGCAACAGAACGAGGGTTGAGGCCAGGGGCACCCTTTAGAACAACAAAGTTTTATTCTGGGCATGCACACGAAAGCATATACCCAGAATTAAATTGTACTGGTCTTAAAGGTGCCTCTGGACTCAAACCTCGTTCTGTTGCTTCAGACCAATACGGCTACCCGCATGAATCATCCCTGGATAGCCTGTCTTTAAAATAAATAGGTTGGTGCTGCTATTACTAGGAGTGGTACTGTGTTGGCAGTGGTGTGAAGTTTGTACGTCATCTCTTGTCCCTGGCCATCTTTGATAGACGGGTTAGGTTCCACCTCTCCCTAAGAGCGACCAATGAGAGCTGATGAAATGTTAATGAGGGGCCATTGGCAAATGGCAGTTGGGAGTTAGAGAGGGTAGAGAGTATGTCTGACTGAGTGAAGCTGAGGAGAAGAGCAGCTTAAAGCTTAATGGAAAGAAAAGTCCATTTGCAACAAAAGGCCCCAAATGCTGGAACAGGGAAACAGTACAAGAATTCAAGGGGAAAGAAACATTGTAACCTCTACCCGACTTTCTTCGGTGTTATGTTCAAACCATAAATAGAAGTTAACTCCGTATTTGTTTTAACCCTGCAAGCAGGTTGTATCAGGGAAAGAAACGCACACCAGTGAAGATCTAGGTCAATGGCTGTATTATAGGATATGAATAAATGGTGGCGGCTTGTGACTAGAACAGTGTATGAGCCCCCAACGCCAACAACTCAGTGAAGTGTTTGAGTGAATTCCTACAACAAATGTCACATTTCA
>NW_015170507.1:0-1718 GCF_001447785.1 Gekko japonicus
TCTTATGAGGAAAGGCGGAAAGAGTTGGGCATTTTTAGCCTGCGAAAGAGAAGGCTTAGAGGGGACATGATTGCAATCTTCAAGTATTTGAAGGTCTGTCATGTAGAATATGGAGCAGATCTATTATCTCTTGCTCCAGATTGCAAGACTAGATCTAATGGGTGGAAATTACAAGGGAGTCGTTACCGGCTAAATATTAAGAGAAACTTTCTAACTGTAAGAGTGGTTGAGCAGTAGAACAGTCTGCCTCAGGAGGTGGTGGATGTGCCTTCGCTGGACGTTTTCAAGCGGAGGTTGGATGACCATCTTTCGTGTATGTTGTAGGTATGTAGAGCTATCTTTCAGTATACTCCTGCAGAGTGCAGGGGGTTAGAATAGATGACCTGTAAGGTCCCTTCCAACTCTAACATTCTATGATTCTATGATTCCCCCAAGAGCAACATTTTGATATATCCCGAATTTGAACACTCAGGGTTTCTATTGAACATGTTTGGCATGCAGAAGGCCCCAGGTTCAATCCCAGGCATCTGCAATTTATAAAGACCACACAGGAAGTGATATGAAACATCTCCACTGGAGACCCTGGTGCTAGCCAAATTGCCTTGAAATCTCAATTAATCTAGGGGAAGTTATGATTATTAATTGGCAATAGGCAAATTAGGGTTCACACTAATTTATAGAGAAGTCCCGCCTTTGTTGTAAGTATCAGAACAGACACAGAGACTGCATTCAGTATAATATAATGTCTTTTTACTGGAGGATATATATCATTCAAACAATACACATATATACTGATCCTCAGAAATAAAGATAGGTCATAAACACTTTTGCATTAGCAGGACATTCGTTGGTTGGGTGAAATTTACCTGTCCTCATTGATTGAGCCATTCCAATGGAAGAATGGAGGGGTTTAGAAATAGAAGATGGGGAACACGTGCTCTGAACCGGCAGAACCATGTGGACTCTAGCTGCAGACTAGAGTTT
This sequence comes from Gekko japonicus, assembly GCF_001447785.1. Lineage (NCBI taxonomy): Eukaryota > Metazoa > Chordata > Lepidosauria > Squamata > Gekkonidae > Gekko > Gekko japonicus. Next base: position 985 of record NW_015170507.1, read on the forward strand.
AAAGATGGAAGTAGGGTATATGGATAGCAAGCTGGACATGAGGGTTAAAGCTTCAATAGGGGTCGTGGAGAGGGAGAGAGAGAGACCATGTGGTCGGTCAGCATCTTTTATAACGTGGTGTGGGGGGGCAGGCTGAGCTGGCCACACACCCCTGTGACACCTCCTGTTAGTCCGTCCCATAAAACATACTATTAGCTGGCTGGAAGAGGGGAGGGGGACTAAGGAGTGGCTAATATTGAGAGCTAGTAACTTGGTCTGGGGACTGGCACCTGGATGAAGAGTGATTGAATCATCAGGCTAGAGCTAATGTCTCTCTCGTTTTAAATCCCCAGAGGGATATTTTTATTTTTGCAATACACTACAAACTACAAAGAAATTATGGAGGAAAGGGACTACATCTAGGGATAAAGAAAAGATAACCACACTATACTAAAACCCCAAGAGGATGAGATCTTATCCCTAGTAGTGAAAGTGTTAGTAATATAAATGTTAATAAACCAATATACTTGTAGAGTTCTTGTTTGTCTCAGCTTCAATGTTAACATGTTAATTTGTTAGTTGTTATGAGAGAGCTTTCTGATCATCTTCTTATTCTTCGCTTCAAAAGTCAATTTTCAGAGTTCTTCTGCCTTTACTTCGGTTTTCTGTCTCTAAAATCATATACCACTCTGGCTGCCTCTGCACCGGTTTCCATAGCAGAGTCCTCCTCCGTTCCAGAGGTGGCAGTGTCACTT